>NW_026652276.1:227075013-227194861 GCF_009828535.3 Hylobates moloch | reverse complement strand
AATGACGAGTTAATGGGTGCAGCACACCAACGTGGCACATGGATACATATGTAACACACCTGCACATTGTGCACATGTACCCTAAAACTTAAAGTATAATTAAAAAAAAAAACAGATATATGCTGAGCCACTTTGATTGACAATGTATAGTCTAGTGACTATACAAATAAGGACTTATTCCTTCACCAAATATACTGAAGACCAACTATGTTTCTGGCTTGCTCCAAACACTGATAACATAGTGAACCAGATCATCCCATTTACTGCCCTCAATTATTATTATGCTCAATCAGGCAAATAAACTATTGAAGTGTGATGACATTATGGTAGGGGAAGTAATAATTACATTGAAAAAAGACTAACACAATCAAGGAGTCAAAAGGCCTTTCAGAAGACAAAAGGCATAGTCTCTACTTTAAACCCAATTCTGTTTCTTCACTGAGGAGTATGTGCATATGTACATTTTTTTTTAACCATTAGTCTTGGCTGTCTTTTGTAAGAAACATTGTGCTTAATAATAAACTGATCAATTACAAAGTACTCTTTCTCTACATAGGATTACACAATGATACTTGATTCAAAAAGATACAGATAACAAAGAACTTTTGGTTTATTTTCAAATATGTAACTACTAATAAATTTAATACTTAGAGGAAATAGTAGCTCGAAATAAAATCTGAAATTTTATATAATAAATTATAACTTATAATTCTATTAATAAGTATTTGTCTTTGATGACTCAGAAAAGGCTAAACTCACCAAACTCCTTCAGCATGGTTTTATGATTCTCATTTTATGATATGCTGGATGTCTTCACTCCTTGATCAAATGTTTCAAGCTAGGAGTCTTGTGCTCCATTGAGCTTTATATTTCAACAAGCAGAAATAATTTCTGTACAATGATAGTTCTAACAATATGATTGGGTTTAGAATGGCATTAACTTTGCTAATTTTTCTGGGAAGAGGAGCACACAATTCACTTTACATATCACATTTTGCATTATTTTATTTTTACTTTCTGATATATTTCCTTGAGTATTTTTTAAGATGCTCAGTGAATTTCAGAGATTTCTTTTTGTTCCTTTCTCGGCAGGAGACTTTGGATGCCCAGAGTCTTGTATGGGCCATCTGTCCAAGCCATCTGAGCATGAGCCAAAGCTCACTATCGAATCAGTGACGCTCTTTTCCGTTACAGCTAACAAACAGGTTGAGGGTAAGATTTTTCCATTCTTTATGAAAAAAGTAACCTAATTTATTGATACTTATTTTGCTATCAAAAACCTTGCTGAGGCTAACACATAAAAAAGCCAGGGATACTGACTCTAGATATGATAACTCTTCCAAAAAAGGCATCTCCACCTTCATAGTGATAGTTAACATCAAAATGAAAACAAGACTATTTTCCACATGATATACTGTGCTTTTATTCAAAATGTCTATGGTCAGAATTTATCAAAGGAAATCAAAATTATAAAAACAAAACAAAACAGAGGAAATAAGAAATATGCCAAGTTGATTTCCTACCAATTAACAGTGGGAAATGTGTAAGTGTAAAGTTTGAGACTAGTAATTTGAAAGATCAGATTCACTTAGGTCACACCAAAAAGTGAATCTATATTAAATAATATCCTACAATTCAGACTGTATGGGGTACTTAAAATCATGTCACTGAATTTTTTATGAAATAAATAATAAGTAAATGCAGAAAGGTATCCCAAATTTTCCACTAGATCATTTTCATCAGAAATGCAGTTAAAAAGCAGCTATCTGACTCCTACTTTGAGGATCTTTCCAGTATGCCATACTGCTTGTGAAGTGATATACAGTATGTGAAACTGCATTGAAGACCTAATGTTAAATGATATTCAAATCCAGTTTATAATTTTTATTAATTGGATTGAAATGGATTGGAAGAGCACATTTTAGCAGTCAAACCTACACGGAATTAATCAGTCTATGATACTGATGGCTTCCTTAAAATCAGCATGCTTGTGCAGCATATTATTTTTACATTTCCGAATAAAGTACACCAACTTCTCTCACAATCTGCAGCTATTTCACACAGATTCTCATTGTTTCCATGATACTAAATTAATCAATGAGTTCAGTGAAAATGCCAGCTGTGCCAGAAGCCTTTACAGCTACAATGGTATTTCAAAAGGATGAAAGCGATTTTTTGGAGACAATTATCAGTGAAGGGGAAAATCATATCTTTTAACTAAAAATAATCTCAAGTTACACTGGGAGTTAAATTTCAAAGATTTTATATAGTTGTTTCAAATTCTTCATCTATGGTTTGATATTTTCAAAAAATATTTTTTCTGATTCCATTTGGCTATAGAATACTTTTCTAGGTTAATCATAACTCATGGCAGCATAGTTGTAAAAGCATTTAAGTACAGTTCACAGCACTAATGAGAACTGCTAACTTTATTTGTTTAAGCACATCCTAATATGGAGATTGGATTGTCACCTCTGGCTTATTAAGTGAATTATCCTATTTACAGAATTCTATGCATTTCCATGGTCAGGTTGGTTTCAAAATTTTTAAGTGTTACTTATCTATTTTATTTGTTAAATTGCTAGATGGAGCTATCTGAAAAGTAATTATATGTACTTTATGAAGTAATTATGCAATTTTATTAATAGTAAGATTGGTGTAGCCTAGTGTACATTGACATAGTTTTCAGAAAATATCAGAAATGACCTTGTTTTCAAGCAAACTTCTCTATCAAAAATTAGATAAAAATGAAATAGCACAGGAAAACATTCAGCAAATCAATACTTTCCCCAATTACTCTTCTTCCTGCCTATCATGAAAATTATTTTATTCCTTTCATCTCTTCAAGTAGGTTACCACCTTCCTTTTTCTATGCACTATTCTTTCTTGTTTTTCTGTTTGATTGCACCTGATTCTGCAAAGTTAAGGTGCAAACAGCTGGAAGTCTAGGTGACATCTACTTGTTCCCCCATTGTGTCCTCTTAGTTCTTCCCTCATATTCTTTCAGTCTACCCTTTATTTCATGCATCACTTTGTCATAAGTTTCCAGTAGGTTTAACCGGATAATACCTTGCTCAAGCTTTCCAGAAAAATATCTAGATATTTTCAATAGGCTTTCTTTAATGCCTCCACAAGGGCAACCCGAAGAAACCCAACCACAACTCCTTTATTAACAATGTTCAAGTTCCAAAGAAGTTATTATCATATGGGGGCAAACCTTAATCAGGGAAGGATGAGAGCTCATGGATAAATGCTGCCTTCTGATTTTCCCTGGGACAAATGGTTCTAAGGGCGGTCTACAGAGTCCTAGGCGAGATCAAGCCCAGTGGACCAGCAGTAAAAAAACACGATTGTATTTGTGTTTCCCTCCTTCTTTGTCTCCCTAGTCCTTTACTTCTGTCCCTGAGATTTCTTCCCAAAATAAAATGAATCTTATAAGCCCTTATCTTTAGCTTTTCTTTCTGGTACCTGACTCTCTATATAACTGACACAGGTCTTTGAATTTTACAAAGAGCTTGTCCTCATAAAACCCTTGGGTCGAATCCTTGTCTGTTTATTTGACAACTATTGTATTTATGTACCCCATGTAGTATTTTAAGCGCTGTAAAATATTAACTCATTTAGTTCCCCATAAAAACCTTACAAGGTAGGTACTATTATCATCACCATTTTACAAATGAAGAGGCAGGCACAAAGAGTTTAAATGACTTCCCCAAGGTCTCATATCTGGAAAGAGGAGGAGACAGAATTCTAAATTTAGCAGTCTTTCTCTAGGACACATGGCCTCATCCAATTTAAAAAAGAAGTTAATATATTTTTGATTAATGTTGTAACTCTACTGTGGCAATTCTTCAATAAGATCCTTATAGATTTGTTCTCAAATTTGTGAACACAGCCCTGTTAGGTTTGATATTTCCTATGTAGCAATCTCAGGTCGATGATTAAAAAAGCATGTCCCAATGTGCCAAAGCTCATCCAGTCTCTGCTTGTGACATGTTCGCTGATATCTGACGGGCCAAAGCAACATGGTCAAGCCCAGAGTCATTGTGGGAGGTGAATATATAAGAACGTGCATAGGAAGCAAAACATATTTTTTGTTTTTTTTCTTTGAAGTTAGTAACATATGTACTTATATGTAAATACAGTAAGAAATGATACAAACAAAGAATAATTTGTCCCTGTTTCTCAAAATGGTATACATAGGTAGAGTAATGGGAAATGCAAAACAAATAACTGAAAAAATATTTTAAAAATATTTTGGTAGATTTAATGCACCAGAAATTTTTTATGACGGTTAAAGATAAGATCAGTTGCTGTGATGGCCAAGATCCTCAAAACATCTTTGGCAATTGTGCCAATAATGAAGAGACAAAACCAGAAATGCTTTCCATGGTAATTTTGTTCTTCTCTTTTCTAAAAAGACAACATAAGTTACTTTTAGAGAAAAAACAATCACTTCTAGTTTTGAAATTCTTATTTAACCAATCTCCATTACCACATTTTTATTGAAGTCCTTCATAAAAATATGAGATACAACACTTTTACTAATACTTCGAAATACTCAAAAAAGCACTGCTAAACAGTAATTAAGTGTATTGCATCATTACCTTTTATGGTAGTTATGGGCAATTTGAGTGTATTTTTTGCAGTATACAAGGATACGCTCAGTTAAAATGCAAAATCATTATGAGACTGATTGTTCTCAACATTTCCTAAGCAGAAAATTAATATTTTTATTCTCATTTAAGAAGTCAGCATTCTCATAAAGCACATTAAGTTCAACATATTCAGCTCTTTTTAAGTTACCTGAAAAGGAAAGAGAATACACTTTCTTGTTCTAGAAAAAAATAATTGCAGAAAGTCTGTACATAATTTTAAGACAGCTTACATTTATAACTTCGGGCTCTGTAAGTGTTGATTATTCAGTAGGAAACAAATGCTTAGCTAAATTTGAAAGCTACAAAAAAATCCTATTACGGAAGTATCTTTTTTTCTTTTACAAAGCTGACTCCTCATTGTACTTTTGAAATTTATTTAAAATCTCTAGACGTGACCCAAATTATCGTCCCACGTGCCTATAGAAAGAAGAATCCCAAGTGATCCTAAGCAGATTCCGTTGTCAATCTCTAGGTCAGACAGAGTTGGAGGAGGCAGAGGAGGCTTCTTTGGTGAGAATCTAATGTCCAGAAGATGACAAACTGCAGTATTGGTTCTTCTCCTGACACAGGAAGAGTGAAAAATGGAAGCCCCCTTTCTATCTTATAGCAACTTATAATGAGTAGCATTACTTATTGCCAAATTCCTCAAGGAGTCTGAGAATGGAATAGGGAAGAAGTTGCCATTGGTCAAATACCCTAAGATAACAGACTATTTCTAGAGTCTCATCTTCAATTCAAGATTTACCCTTTACTTTCTCAAGATTAACTCCTTGACCTTATCTCTGGAATTGGAATTTGACCTCAGATGCACCTTTAGGGTGAGAATGCAAGTAGATGTCCAAAGTCTGTACCCCAATTTCCTCCCTGATAACATCCCTCAAATACATATGCCAAATAAGCCTCGGAAACACACACAAAAATTAGTCCCCAGTTAATTGGTCCACATTACAATTTCACCCTCCTCTCAAACAATTACCTTTACTCTTCACTGAGAAAACATACCCAGGAAAGAGGCGCCCATTCTGCAGAAAATCCCAAGGTCCTGGATACTAAGACCATTGGTTTAAAAGAGGTGTGTAGAGGCACAGGCTCAAGATAGGCAGCTCTCCTAGGCCCCATACACACTGTGCCTTGTGGGATGCAGACAAAGGAGAGCCAGAGAAGACCAGAACAATCTCTGCGAAGAGCAGGGCTCATGTCTGTTGCTCTGGTTGTTCAAACCAAGCACAGTAATTCTTGAGTTATTGATAATTCATGATGGCCCTTGTATTTTTATCTCTGTCTCTCTGATTTCTTGATTTCTCTAAAATGATTACTTTGGGACCTAAAATGATTACTTTGGGACCTAAAATGATTACTTTGCTTCAGCAAATGTATAAGTAGTCCCACAGTCATCATTTTAGGGAAAACAAGAAAGTTTACTCCTTCATTTGCCATATTTGAGTATTATGTTTCACATTGTTTAATGAGTGATATAGTAGAAATAACAGTAAACACAATTTTGTTTCCCAGTGCTTGCAACATGTATGCCATCGTCTTAAGTCAATGGCTAAGGGTATGGACTTGGATTGCCTTGGTTTAAATAGTGGTTAAATGCTGGCTTCATGATGTATAAATTGGTTGATCTTAAGGAAATTATATACCATTTCTACATCTCAATTTCCTCAGTTCTAACATAACCATAGCAGTATCTACTTCATAGGATTCTTACAAGAATAATATAAGGTAATGCACATAAAGCACTTGGAATAGCTCCAAGCAAAGAGCAAAGTGGATGGTAGGTTTGTTGTCATTGTCATTGTCATCGTCATCATCACCATCATCATCATCATCGTCATCATCTAAGGCAGTGGTTCTTAACTTTGCTGGCATATTAGAATTAACTTGGGAAGCTCTGCAAAAGGCAACATTTCAAACCAATTAATCTAGAATTTTGAGAGTGAAACTCAAATATCAGTCATTTGTAATCTCACAACCAAGATTACAAAATTCAGCTTCATGGCACTGCACTATCATCGACACCTATTGTTCACCTGTTATTATTTCCTGTATTGCCCTCCATAACATTCTGTTATAAATATTTATAAAGCACCTACTCTCCAAGCACTGAGCTGGGTCTGATGTAGTGATAAGTAAGACACATACAATGCATGCCCTTACAGGGGGAAAGGCAGAAAATTAACAAGGATAACAGATAAGTAAGTACAGATAAATATTACGAAATTCCCATTAAGAAAATAAGTAGCATAGTGACATAGGAATTGTGGATGAGGTAGGAGGTACTGAAAGCACAGAGGTCAAAGATGATTTTGATGTCCTTGCTTCTCGTTACCTGGTAGCTTGTTTGAAGTGCAGCATCTCGGGCCCCACCTTAGGCCTATTGAATCAGAACTTGCATGTTATATTATTCATAATCCAACTTCAACAATTAATAACTCATGATGAATGTTTCTTTTATAGCTCCTGCCCTAATTATTATAAAGCAAATCTTAGACATCATATAAGTTTATCTGTAAATATATTAGTGTATATCATTAAAGATAAAGACTCTTATTCTAGGCTTTTAATTTGAGCAACTGGGTAGACAGAGATAAGGTTTACTGAGATAGAGAAGTTGGCAAGGTAAAAAGTTGACCAAGTGGCTGCAGAGAGTGGCCGGTAGTGACTGGGAGGGGTCTAGAGTTACTCCTTGGACATGGTATGTTTCAGATTCTCATTAGACAATCCATAGAACTGCCAAGCATGCAGTTGGATATATGACCCAAAAGATTAAGGGAGCCATCAGGGTCAGAGATATATTCTTAATAGTCATCAGTATATAGGTGGTACTTAAAGTAAGAGAGCAAATAGAAATTGAAAGGAGCCTAAACCTAGACACTCAGCAGGTAGACGGCAGAGAACAGAAAAGGACCTTGAGGAGAACAAGTAAGAATGGGAGAAACCGAGAAGAGTGTGGAACACTTGGGCTAAGATGGAAAAACTTTTATAGGAGAGAATGCCCCACAGTATTGTATAATTCAAAGTACAAAAGAGAGCACATTGCTCTGTGTTGAATTTGGCAACTGGTGACATCAATAAAAGCAGCTTAAGTGAGGAAGCCAAAATGAAATGGAAATTAGACTCAGTGGAGAGCCTAGAGTTTTCCTGAGTTTCATTACATTGCCAAAGTGTGTATCAGTCCATTTGTGCTGCTAAAACGAAATACTGGAGACTGTATATTTTATATAAGAATGGAAATTTATTTTCTCACATTTCTGGAGGCTAAGAAGGCCAAGATCAAGGAACCTGCAGGTTTAATGTCTGGGGAGCACCCAGTCTCTGGTTCTAAGATGACGCTTTGAATGCAGTGGCCTCCAGAGGGGACTAACGCTATATCCTGACATGGTGGAAAAGGCAGAAGGGCAAAAGGGCTTAGCTAGTTCCCTTGAGCCCTATTATTAGGATTTTAATCCTATTCATGAGGGCAGATGGAGCCTTCAAGACATAACCACTCCCTAAAGTCCCTACCTCTTAATATTAATAGTATCAAATTGGGTCTTTGGTTACAACAATAGAGATTTGGATGAGACACGTGCATTTATACCACAACAATGTGCTCAGATAAGTCATGGGGCATGAGAAATATACCAAAGTCTGGGAATTATTTCTTTATTAAAATATAAACTGGAAAAAACAGTAACAATAAATGCAGATGAAATAACAGAAAATAAAAATAGCCAATATAGACAACTCTTACAAGAAGTTTTTTATAGGTAGAAAGCCAAAAAATGAGGGAAACTGAAAACCCTTATGGTGTCAAGTAAAGGTTTTTTTAATATTTCTTGTTTTATTTATGTGTTTGCTTTGGATGAGAAATATTATAGCATGTTGTATTCTGTATATTCTGAAGAGAATGATTATGTAGAAGAGAGATGAGCAGTGAAGAAAAAGAACAAAGGTAACGAATAGATTAAATCTTGAAGACCCCAAGACAGTAAGGAATTCAGAGCACAAGAAGAGCAATTAAACTTAAAAAAAGAAGCTACAATTTTTTCCCCATTGTATCCAGAGGTAAAAAGCAAAGATTATAGATATGTGTACTAGCGAACTTCTAAATTAGGTTGTGGAAAGATTACAGTGGCTCTCTCTTACAGTTTTGTTTTCACTGAAACATAAGGCAAGCAGCCAACTAAAAGAGTGGGAACCCTATCTTACTGGGAGAGGTAGCAAGATACCCTACAATGCTGAGTGTCAATTTGGTGGCAGTTATATGCTCATGATTTTAAAGTAAAACCAGTCAACCTGGTTGTGTGACTTTCTTCAGCAAACTTTTCTTCTGTTAGGGTGAAGGCAAAGAGAAGGTGAAGGTTTATCCTACGGGAGATTTTCCCACGTATCTGGCATACAATGATGAAGGGAGAGTTTAAGGGAATTTACATAAGAGTAAGTTATAGGAGATCATAAGAATTTCTCATCAGGAGACCTTGCTTAATATCATTCAGTGTTGTATACTAGGTCACACGATGAAATCGAATCTACATCTATACAATCAAGTATGTTTAAATAACTGACTTAAATGGGAAAAGTATTTATTTCATTGTTTTGTTTCCTTTTTAAAAGCAATCAGAGTTATTCATTAAACATGCCTCAAATCTCACAAAATTTGCCGTAAGAAACTATAAACTGTGATAATAACTAATTATAATTTGGAGAATAGGAACTGTTAGATTCTTTATGCCAACAATTTTTTTTATTCTTTCATCTGAGGACCGTAAGAGTAGGATTCAATCCAGCCTCATATTAGATGAATGTAATTCACACCGCAAACAGCAAAAGGCACTCACTAATCCATTTTCTGACAGGACTGGTGCTGAAGCTCAGTGTGTGGTTTTGGCTGGAAGAAGATTATCTGTGATTGTTTGGGTGAGTCTGCTCTGGTCTCCACATGTCCCTGCAGATGTCACAGAGGTTTATTCTGGCTGGAGTCCATACTCCTACAATATGACTGGTGACAGTAGTGCAGAGAAAGAGCAAAAGCATTTCTTTTGAACCAGGAAAGTAAAAGCAATGGTTGAAATAATTGTTGAGAGATAGTCTGGTAACAGAGAAGCAATGAACTAGTTAGTAAACGTATATTGTTTACTGAAACAGTGAAATGAGGGAAATGACATTGCTTTAAGAAGTTTTTTGTGAACACAAATGAAGTTTTAAAAATAAATTTTATAGTGTATCTTTCAAAGGCAGTATGTAATGTGTTTCTTTGTGGTTCTATCAGCAGTTGAAATAATATCTGAATGACCCTTTAATATATTTTCTTCAGGGAAATATATAAACTAGCATATGAGAATTTTTAAACTAGCATATCAGCGTAAATATCTGATAACACTTCATCAGACTTGAAACAAATTCTGGAGTTGCACATTCACATACTTAGTTGTAAATTCCATTTACAAAATCATAAAATTGTTGAAAAGACCTTTAAAATACACCAAAACCACATATATTCAAGTAATATTTATTTATATCTGTATGAATGGCATGAACTCACAAATAGATTTTAAAAGATGCATCTTGTTTGATTATCTTTATATGCTTTAGAAAAAGCTAAAACACAATATTTAATTTCCTGTATCCCCTCTGACTCTGATGAGGAGCCCAGAAGATTTGCTTTCATTGTCAGCGTCAATTAAAAAGGTTCCAGTCACATCAGTTACACACTTATTCAGCTACATCAAAGGCCTCCTACTAAGAACATGCTCTTTCCTTAAATCCTTCCTCACAGCTAAAGTGAATTTTTAATGATAATGTGGCCTCTTGTGAATATCTTTCTAGTCATCCTGTTTCTCTTTTTTGTAGCATATTTATGTAAGTATAAGGATAATTGATCTTTTAACAGCAAGGATATACAACACATTTAGTGAGAAGACATTAAATATTTCTATGACTATCAAGATTGCTAAGATTTGTGAGTGAATTTCTGGTAAAATCTGTGCACTTCATAAATGATTAAATTTGGAAGCTCTTTATCATTTGTGATTTTAGATATTTTTAATTAACTTATTTTTGAATTAGAACATTTAAAGCCACTTTTATTTTTTCATAATCACATATACAACTTTAAAAGCCAAATTTGATTAAAAAACATAAACAAAAAAACAAAGCCATCCCTAGTTCTGTAACCATTACCTTTTTTGTATATTCTGCTTCCCAAAGGCAACAACTTCAACTATTTCATATACCTTCCTCTTTCTTGGTTGATACCCCTGTTTAAATGAAATATATCCTTGGACCAGAAAAAGTACATACACATACATTCTGAAAAACTACATGATTGAAAGTTTTAAAACATTCTCAAACCTGTTTAGGAATGCGATTAAAAACTATTTTTCTTCAACTTTTTGAAAGAGTTATCCAGTTACTTCAAATTTTCAGAATGGTGTTTCTGATACAGTTCCAGATAACGTGTATAGGACCTTTTATTTCTGGAAGCTATTGTGAATCTTCCCTACGTTCCCCAATTCCATAAAATTTCTCAATTATGTTTTACATCTGGAGACTCATATCTGTCAGTCTTGGGGATATTTTCTCTGTTATATTTATGGCAATTTTTTACCATCATTTTACTTTTTCCTTTATTCTTCCCAGAATCTTAATTCTAGGATTTTGGAACTTTTGAGTTTATACTGCTTCATATACTCCATCCTTTTATCTTTCTGGTGTATTTTATGGGAGATTGCCTCCATTTTTTCCAACATATTTCTAATATTTATTAAAAAAGAAATTCTGCTTTCATAAAGACATCAAATCTTCTCTCAGTTTGCTTCCTTTGATGCTTTGACCTCATGCCTAAGTGTGTGTGTGTGTGTGTGTGTGTGTGTGTGTGTGTTAAGTTCCTTTTATTTTTCTGTGTATAGTTACTTCTCTCCTTTTATGTCTGAAGGTTTCCTCAAATGCCTGGAGATACTTGGAAGTCTGTTTCTGGCTTAGGGCAAGGCACCAAATAGCTAAATAGAGACTCTGTGATACTGAAGAGAATCGTGCCCACTTCACGGTTTCATGGTTGCAAATATTAGTTAGTTATTTAGATGTTTGTGGAAGATCCCCAAATGTCTGCAGTTAAATGTCTTTTCTCCATGGTGGATCTATTTGCCTTGAGAAGGATTTTTCAATGTCTGCCATGTTTCTGAAGTACAGCGAAGTGGATAATCTTTCCATTCGGTGTGCTGACTTTCCCTTAATGTTTTAATTTTCTCTACAAGTCCCACCCCTTCTTCTTATCACGTGCCTTTCTCCAGAGCTCCTCACACAATTTTTTCTGGTAATATGTGATCTGTCTCATAGACAGCTGGAAGATGGGTAGTCATCTGAATGAGCAACATTTGCGATGAGAACCCAAGGTTCTATTGTCTCTTACACAAACGTGAGGAAAAACAGTCTTTCTGCACCTCCACTGCTTTCCAGTTGCTTTCTTTTTGGTGCCTTCTCTCTCTTCGCATCCTTAGCATTTATGAAATGATTATTTGAGCTTACCTCCTTTGGAGAATCCTAGAGTAGATCTTCCTCAACTCTACTAAGTAAATTACCAACCTTCACTCACTCCTGGTTTTCACTTAGGGTACTTCTAGGTTTATTAACAATAGAGCTTATATTCCTTCTTACTCGCCTCTTAATTTGAACTGATCATTTGGGAACATGAAAATAACATTACTTCTTAGAAACTAAACATTGGTTTCAGCTGCTTTTAAAACATATAGTGAACTTTCCAATAAACTTTTATTTGTTCATGTAAATAGAGGAATGGTAATATAGGTAATCAAATAAATTAAAAAGTAGGCAAATCTCAAGAGACATTTTGTATGAAATGGTTCAAGTGTTTTATTTGTTTATCTCTTTTTGGTTTGTTATCTTTTTGTCTCCATTTAAGTGTTAGAAAATCTGCTACTCTGAAAACCATTTATAATACATATAAGCCCTTCTATGGCATTGGCTGAAAGGAAATTAGGAATTTGTGAAACTTCTTTAGCATAACTGCATAGGTAGTATTCTACTTCTTATTAGTTACTCAAGATAAAAATGTGGTCAGTGTAAAAATGAGTACTGAGAGCGTTATAAATAGACCTTTAAGTGTGCTTCTTAATTAAGACAGATTTTAACATCTGTTCTTTCCACTCATTCTGTCCCCAACTAATATCCTCCCCATTGTCCTATTTTGTAAATATAGGGTCTTCTTTACAATTACCTTTATTTCTCTCTGACTCCTCTAATTAAAACACTAACATATTTTTAAAAATTTATATATGTAATTTTTTTTGTTTTGAAACGGAGTCTCGCTCTGTCACCCAGGCTGGAGTGCAGTGGTGTGATCTCGGCTCACTGCAACCTCCCCATCCCAGGTTCAAGCGATTCTCCCGCCTCAGCCTCACGAGTAGCTTGGATTACAGGCATGTGCCACTATGCCCGGCTAATTTTTGTATTTTTTTTTTTTTAGTAGAGACAGGGTTTCGCCATGTTGGCCAGGCTGGTCTCGAACTCCTGACCTCAGGTAATACGTCCACCTCAGCCTACCACAGTGCTGCGACTACTGCCATGAGCCACCACGCCCAGCCAGCAAAATATTTTTAAATGGCACAAAGGAACTAATACTGGCCTTTGGGAGGCCAAGGCGGGCAGATCACAAGGTCGGGAGATCGAGACCACGGTGAATCCCTGTTTCTACTAAAAATACAAAAAAAAAAAAAAAATTAGCCAGGCGCGGTGGTGGGCGCCTGTAGTCCCAGCAACTCTGGAGGCTGAGAGGCTGAGGCAGGAGAATGGCATGAACTCGGGAGGTGGAGCTTGCAGTGAGCCGAGATCACGCCAGTGCACTCCAGCTTGGAAGACAGAGAGACTCCCTCCCCCACCAAAAAAAAAAAAAACCCAACTAATACTGGCACATATTATATTGCAAAATAACTTACATAAGTTAAAAAGGATAGATACGTAAATATACACATGGAACAAGAGAGTTACGTTTTAACACTGTATCTTGTTAAAGTAGCAAAAGCCTTGTTACTGAGGCTCCTATCACCACTATTATTTAACATTTTTGCATAGGCAAAAAGATGAAATAGCAGATGCACACCAGAAAATGGATGGAGCAGAATTATAAAATTATAATTATAATTATAGTATGATTAGTTATACAGAAAATCGAAGAGGAGAAAAAATTCATTATTACAACTTATAGAATAATTCATCTTAGATGCTTAATATAAAATTACAATTTTAAAAATTCTTAGCTATCATATACAAACAACATTTAGTATTGCAACATAATTAAGGAAAATGCAATTTACAGTATAGCTCAACTATCAAGCTTTTAAATTAACAATAAATTTGATAGATCACAAAGAAATCTTAAAACTTTATTAAGGTACATATAAAAATGGGCTTTTGCACATTTTGGATAAGGATCCCCATTATAAACATAACAAATATAAATCACCAAATTATTCTATAAGTACACACATTTGCCATACAAATAACGGGGAGTTCTTTCATTTGTCTTTGTCTTTATCATTTTGTGGTTTCCTTTGGAACAAGGCACGCTGATATTAAAATTTACATAAAAATTTAGTATTCAAAAGAAAAGAGATTAATGAGTGATGACTAGTTCTACCAAATGCTTCAGCATATGTTAAAGCTATATTAATTCACAGTTTGGTGCTGGTGTCTGAATAGACAAACAAATGATACAAAGTCTCGACATCTTGTAAAATGCACACATATTTAATTAATAAATAATAATTTTGACAGTGAAAATCATTAAGGAAAAGTGTTTTTTTTTTCTTTTTCTTTTTCTTTTTTTTGAAAAGGAGTCTCGCTTTGTCCCCCAGGCTGGAGTGCAGCAGCGTAATTTCGGCTCACTGCAACCTCCTCATGCTGGGTACAAACGAATCTCCTGCCTCAGCCTCCCAAGTAGCTGGGATTACAGGCACACGCTGTCATGCCAGCTAATTTTTTTTTTAATTAGATATGGGGTTTCACCATATTGGCCAGGCTGGTCTCGAACTCCTGACCTCAAGTGATCCACCTGCCCCGGCCTCCCAAAGTGCTGGGATTACAGTCGTAAGCCACCTTGCCCAGCAAGAAAAAACTTTTTTTTTTTTAAATCATTGGTTTTTATACAACTAGATAACAAATCTAGAAGAAAAACAACAATAAGAACAAAACAAAATCAAAGCAAAGTTAGAACTCTACTTCACTTCTTACTCCAGAATAAATTCCAGATTTAGCAATGATTTAAATATGACAATAAATTAAAAGTACACAAGTCTTTGTTTAGGATAAACTTTTCTAAGCATATCCCAAATCCAGGAACTAACAAAGACACTATTGATAAAAAGAGTAAATATGAGCAATTTGTGTATGTCAAAATTCAATAAGAAAAGTCAAAGATAAATAGTAATTTGTGATAAATGTGATATATTATAAAAATATTATTTTCTTAACAAGTTAGGGGCTTCAAAAAGCAATAAAAAATAACCAACAGCCAATAAAGAAAATGAGTAAAGCACAGATTACAGATTTTAAAAACTCAAGCAGCTTTTAAACATATGCTCAGTGTTCCACTATACACATGTGAAGGTAAATAATAATTTAATAAATAACTTACTATTTTTCATCATTCAGATGGATAGAAATCAAAAGTCCTTTCTGTTATACATTTTATATAACAAGAACTGTTATACATTTTAAGTGAAAACATAAATTCCTATGACTGATTAGAAGACAATTCTGCAGCATCTATCAAAATAAAGAACGCCCATATCATCGATAAAATGACAAAGAATGCACTTTAATTTTTTAGAACATATCCCATAGATGTACTTGCAAAATGTGTGTGCTTATTTCTTGTGACTTGAATTATTATAGGAAACATCAAAACATTCCTAAACGTCCATCAAAAAGAGAATAACTTCATAATATTATTAGATCCGCAAGATGACTTCCTGTGCAAAAGAAAACTAAAATTTAGGTTTCAAAGTTAGGAGACAGACTTCTTGCTGTTTTCCTCTTATGGCCCTTTTAAAACACACACACACACACACACACACACACACACACACACACACACACACACCACACACACACACACACACACACACACACACACACACACACACACACGTAATGCTGGCAAAGGAAAATGATCCAAAGAAAAATGAAGATTTGGAAGTATAATAAAACTATGAATGAGATTGATTCACAAAAATGAATGAAGAATTATGAGTATATATATGTGTGTATATATATATACACATAATGCTTTTATTCCAAATTTTATTTTATAATGTTAAAAATATATTTCATAGGAAAATACTACGTGTAATTTCAAGCTTTTGACTGGCTGGCTTAATTCAATAATACAAGTTGTAGTGTTTAAAAGTATGGAAGAATGGCATATCATTTAGGCAAGCATATATATATATATATATATATAATTTTTCTCCACTGAAGAATCAAGTAGTAGTGAATTTGTTATCATACTCCTTGGCAATTACTTAGAATATAACAATTCTTGTTCTAGGTAAATGCAGAGCTGCACAAATAAACAAAACTGGGGATAGGAAATGACTGTGGAGACTGAGGACTCACTGGGACACTCACCTGAATGAACGGTGGTGCGTCTTACTACGTTAGTGTCATGTAAGGTTCATACAGCTTATCAAGGTCTGTATCATAAATTAACATTTTATTTTTCACTGGAACAGCAACTATGAGTAACAAGGGAAAGCTTTATTATGGATGAAGAAACTGATTTTGTATGATTTGATCAGTATCAAAGGGACAGTGACGGGCGGAGCCAGTTCTAAACACTAGACCTTGTGGTACCAAACCATACCATACCACACCATACAGTACCATACCAATCTGGGATGTTTCTCTCATCTGCTAATTCACTGACTTCATTGCATATATTTTCCAGTTATTTATCTTATTTGTTTTATATGCATACATACGTATATATGTGTATGTCTGTGTGTGTGAAAATATATATAATACTTCAAGCTAATTAAATCACTTATGCCTTGGAGGCATCTATTTATTTTGCTTGCCTGGGATTTTGAATATAAATAGAGCAGTAGCTGAAGAGAGATATGTCATCAAGGGAGAAAACACACACATACAAAGGTCTGTAAGGACAGAGCATCAGGGATGCTGAGGAGGGAAAAGGGCATTGGGGATGCAGAGGAGAAAGTGGTATCTAATATAGATGTAGCTAAGAACTCAAAGCAAGAGAGAATTCAGGGATGAAATGGAAGGTTCAATCTTTGATGAAATGGATTTTTTTTCTTACTTCTATGAGAGAAAAGAAGGTGGGCAGAAGAGATGGTAGAGAACACTGGCCAGGGAGTCCTCACTCTGCGTTCTTTAAAAGGCCTGTGCAAGCTAATGTTTAGATGACACAGAATCATAGTTTGTGAAAAATTCATTTTATCTCCTCATAGATTAATATTGAAATAGTCATCTAGATGCATATTCATATACATAGTATATAAATTTTTATTAGTACTAAGGAGGAAGATGTAATTAAAATGTCCATTAATTTAAAAATTTTAATGGATTTCTGTGTTAGCAAGGGAAAAAAGGCAATTGAGTTACATACAGAATAGACTGAAAGGAATAGATAACTTAGACATGAAAAATTCTATACAATAAAATTAAATTAAAGTCTCTCAAAGGACTCTGTAAAATGTTAAGTCTATACAGAGATGAGAAATGTATGTGCTTGTTTTATCCCCATTATTTGATTGCAAGCATCCTAATAGTAACAAATTTCCTTTCAATCTATCTTCCATAACACTTTGTTTCATCTACAGTAAGTATTATGTACAGCTTTTTAAACTCTTATATTAAAGAAATTGGTTTTTGATATATAATTACACCAAAGGTTTACATGTTTTTGTTTTATTTTTCTGAATCATGCAGGCATAGAATGAAATGTATAACTGCATTGGCTCTGCTGCTTACAAGATAAGTGAGTAGGTTACTTAACCTAAAATTTATTTGATAATTATTACCCCATGGCATTTTTATGAGGATTAAATTAGACGATGTGTATAAAGCAGGTAGTACAATGTGTGTCAGTGCAGTACTTTCCATAAATGTGAGCATCCATGATATTAGTCATCAACAATGAATCACCATGGCTAAAGGAAGAAATCACGCACTCTCCTTGAAAACTTTGGCAGAGATGAGAATGTTGTTTGTTCATTGGTTCTCATACAATGCTGGAGTTTAACTGATATTTCTCAAAGCAGCTATTTTCATATACTGTCTATTTTGAAATTAACTATAGTCTTTCAAGGAAAGATACGATTGAGAAAACTTATATAAGATACTGTTTCATAATTTGACCTCACAAAATGTTGAGGTCTGTCTAAAGATGGATCAGGGGATTATCTATGAAATTTATGTCATTTTCCAAAAGTAAATCTGAGCTGGAAGACTCCAAAATGCCTGTGAAGTACAACTTCTCTTTTCAGAAAAAAGGGTGTATCTTAGCTCCAAAATGTTTTCCACAATTCTTATATTCAGTACATGACTGAAATGAAGATCAATTCGGACTTTAGTCTCTCTGCACATAAATAAATGATAGACAATATCTCCAAGACAGGTGGAACTCTTGAAGGATGGACAAGCTGAATACACAAACACATGAAAGAACAATTTTGAGCACACATCCTAAATCCCTTTGGTCTTCTTGGGCCCATCATCTGATTTCAAAAATACTTTTTGCGAAGTGTATTTTTTGAAGTTTGGTGTTTTTAGGTTTATTTCTTATTATTGTTGTCTGAAGAGTAATGTGATACAAACTTTCTTCCCTGCAGATTCAAAGCAACTGACATGCCTTGTCCAGATAAATGGTTTTTAATAACTTATACTTTTTAAAGTATTTAATACTCTAATAACTTACACTTGATTAGAAAAATGTTATTATCAGAAGTAAATCCCAAAAACTCAAAATGAATTTATAATTCTGGCATTTAAAAAATTCTAGACTAACGGATAAAAAAAATTTTAAGAAAAAACTCTCAGCTCTAAATTCTCACTATGTCACAGAATTATGAGAAAATGATTAAATCTAGTAGAAAATACATTATCACTTTTTCGTACACAAAACTCACCATCAGTATGCAAATAACTATGTGTATATATACCTATACATATCTATCTATATCCATATCTACATCCCTCTTTATTTCATCTGAGTCTGACACAGCAAATTATATGATGAGAGCAAAACTGAAGTAAAAATAAGGATACTCCCATTATTATAGACACTATTATTGCCAATACACGTTTTAATGTATAGCATTGATGTAGATCATAAGAATTCTTTCATTTAGTATAACTGCAATTAGGAATAGTACCACTGGTTTCTTAACACAGGAAAAGGCACCTATAGATGTTTAATAGGTAGTATTGAACAATGACTAATTTGTTCCCTGGTTTATGTTTATTCTTAGCCCAACTTCAGTTACTTTGCACACTTACTCTCATTTCCACTTCCAATGGAAGCAGCCCCTTTGATATATTTCTGGCTTATTAAGTTAATAGACATGTTTTCATATCTAATGGCAAATATTAAAAAGTATTTGCCCCAGGCTCTTTTGTGAATTTCATCTGACCAAGTGATTGATTTAAACAAAACATAACTGACTCATTGCCATATTATAGTTCACATTTTTCATTCGTGCATAATGAGTTAAATTCCAAGATTTTAAGTAATCTAAAACATTTGTTTTATAAAATCACAAACCTAGACAAGTAGTTGTAAAACATTGACATAAAAGTCTCTGTGTGTGTCTGTGAATGTTTTGATAAGGTAAGATTCATTTTGTCACTTGGATATGAAAAGTAAAGACACATGTATCTGTCCTTTAGGCTTCTCCAGGTAGAAATTTAATTACTGTCAGTGTTTTACTGCTTAGTTAATTGGTGATTGCCATCCTGGAGAGCATGTGTGAAGAATGAGGGAATGAAAAGGAAAAAGAGAAACCAAAACAAGTTGTATTATGAATTTGGCCAGCATTTTGAGGAACGGGGGCCCAATCCGGTGGACCCCGCTGAGGATCCTTAGAGAGGGGCAAAGTCTTCAGGATCTGAGCGGAGGTGCTGTGAGGTTGCACCTGTATTAAGCTACTTGAACTCTGGGTAGAAATAGTTATGATAACACACAATGGCTAGAGTAAAAGACGTGCATATGAAGTGGTGCATTGGAGGCAGTTGGATAAAAGAAAGAAAACAAACAAAAAATCTGCAAGATACCACATTTACATAATTAGAGTGAAAGTATACAATAAATAATAAGACTGAATAAAAACCATACAGTTTTCTTATGGAATTTGAAAGTTCTCCTGGGATTTTGTAGTAAGAGCTTGTAAATTTGACAACCATTTATAAGAAAAAAAATTAAAGATTAAAAAACGATTACATTGGGAAGAAATATTTAACAAACACACACACATAACTTTTGAAAAATTGCCACTGCTATTTTTAATCGGATTTGTTAACAGAAGGATTAAACTTCCTCTAAATTGCATGTTCAAAGGTTCCTGTAGTGTATGTGTCTTCCAAAAAGCAGAATACTGTCCTTCATTGTATTTTTCCGTACATAAACAGGCTGTGTCTAATTATCTTTGCATTCTGATTAAAAGTTAATAAAGCACTTGGAAAATTCTTTTTTTAAACTAATTGTATATACTTGGTGTTCTCACTAGGAGAATTTATAGTAGTCACACAGAGTCCTTTAACTTATTTTCTTCTCTCTTCAAAACCAATTATATTTGATTCTTGTAATTTTAATCATTACAATTTCCTCCCTTAATTACCACTACATTTTCAGTGAATAAAGTTTATAATCAATACTCATATATTTTTACTTTAAAATGTATACTGCCTCTAAAGCAACTGGAAAAAAAAATAGGTAAGTACAGTGAAAAGAATACTAGAGTAGGAGTGAAGAGAATTGCGTTCTAAACCAAACTCTGTCAGCAGTGAGTTGCATATACTCTGTAGGTCAGCCTTAGTTCTCCAGGCTTCAGATTGACTGGTCAATAACTAAGTGAATTTCTAGCTCTCTGATCATGCTTTGGAGTGAGGCTGATCGCCTTAATTTTTCAGCTCCAGTAATTAGTGGATTTGCAATTGGGGGCAAATCACTTAATTCTTCTGAGCCTAAGTTCCACTGGCTGTTACTTAAAATTTAAAAAATAATAATGATTTAAAATTTTGAAATAATTACTTGAAATAACATACGAAAAACATTTACCATAGAGTGTGGTTCCTTACAAACGGTATTAGATCTTACTCATGATTCTCCCTTTTCCATCCTTTATCACCCCTGCAAGCAACTTTTTTTCTCTCGTATGATGATCAAGGAATGTCCCTCTTCCATCAAAGGCTGAACCTTCCATTTTTTCTTGCAATTCTCTCTTGCTTTGTCCCTTCAAGAAGGTCTGTATAGCCAATATTTCATTATCATTTTCTCTTCTGCATCCCCAGTGGCTCCCTGTTCTCCCTCTACCCAATGTTCATCTCCAGCTATTTTTCTCTTTTATCACAACACCAAATTCAAAAGAGCTGCCTCCTTGTTCTAAGTCAGCATTCTCTCTCATTCACCCTTGATCCTGTCTGTCAATTTCCTACTTCATGAAAACCCTTCTTAGGGTCATAGACACATCCCACAATGTAATCTAGCAAATATTCTCATGGCATTTGGTTCAATTCTCCACAGCATTGACCTCTGATTTTGTCTTAGGACTCACCCCTATGTCAGCTCCTCGCCACCTCTTCCTCCTGAGTTTCCTCTTATTATTGGGTTACTAATTTTAACTTCTTTTGTTAGTTTCATCATTCTACCCAGTCTCTACTGTTAGGGTCACTTAGAGTTCAGTTCTGGGTGTTCTCACAATGATTTCTATGAAAAATATAATCTGTTCCCATCAACTTAAGTGCCATTTTACAGTGCTTATGTACAACTTTTAACAGTTAAATGATTGATGTAAATAGATTGGTAATACAGAAGTTAGATAGATGATAGAGACAGATCCATAGAACAGTAGCTACCACACAGGTGAGTGACTGCCCAGGCTTGAATCCTGGGTCAGCAACATCCTAGCTCCACAATTTTACAGAAGTCATCTAATCTCTCTGTGTTTTAGCTCTATTTCATAAGATTTTTAGAAAAAATTAGTACATGTTGATTCCTTAGAAAAATGCCTGGCCTATTATAAGTGCTATGTAAATATTTAATATCATTGCTACTTTCTGGTATTTAATAGGTGTTATGTGGGCCAGGCACGGTGGCTCACACCTGTAATCCCAGCACTTTGGGAGGTCGAGGCAGGCGGATCACGAGGTCAAGAGTTCGAGACTATCCTGGCCAACAAGGTGAAACCCCATCTCTACTAAAAATACAAAAATTAGCTGGGCGTGGTGGCACATGCCTGTAGTCCCAGCTACTTGGGAGGCTGAGGCAGGAGAATCACTTGAACCCAGGAGGCGGAGGTTGCAGTGAGCCGAGATCGTGCCACTGCACTCCAGCCTGGCAACAGAGCGAGATTCCGTCTCAAAAAAAAAAAAAAAAAAAAAAAAAAGTGCTATGTGAATATTTAACATCATTGCTATTTTTGCTATAATTCAGTTTGTGTCACTCCCCAATCTAAAACCCTTCCTCCACTAGACTTAGAATAGAATTCAGTTTCTTTATTTTTAGCTTACAAGGCCTTACGTGACCTGACACCAACTTTCCCTCCATCTGAACTCATACTACCCAGCTTGTTCTAGTCACATGGGTATTTTTGAAGTTCCTCAGATATGAAAACATATTTCTTGCCTCAAGGGATTTTGCACTTAATCACTCCACCCGACTCTGCCCTTCACAGGCTGCTCCTTCACACTCTTCAGGATGAAGCGTGTCTCCTTATGAAGCAGGTGCTCAATGGCAACTTCATCTGTGGCTGCTCCCCACCTCCCTGACCCCAGGTGCTGTCCACCTTGGACCTCATACCTTACCTGTTTTCCTCATTGCACTTTTCACAATGTAATAATTTATGTGTGTAGCTTTGTTTTCTTTTTTCTCATTAGAATGTAAAGCTCAAGAAGGCAGGATTCCAGGCTTTGTTTTTACCGTGTAGTGCCTCATACTTAATAGGCACTCAAAACTATTTGTACATTATGAGCAAATAAGATATAGCAAAGTAGTTTTTACTTCAAAATAAAGTAAAATTTCTAAAGAGTAAGATCCATAGAAAAAGCATTGTGTTTTAAAATCAGTGAGAGTATTCAAGCAATACACACAAATCCATGCATAAAGAGGAGGCGAGAGTAAAGGTTTTCTGCATTTGTATATATCTATTTATATATTTTTTTAATCAATGAAGAGAAGAATGAATACTATTTGTGATGTTTGTGGAGTACCACTAATAGTCTATGCTTCTAAGTAAAGATACAAAATTCCAGCTCATGATAAAATACAAATCTCACTTGCTTACAAAACTTCAAATGTGCAATACTGCCCAATATTTTGTTTCATGTCTTCATATTTGTTTACTGTCTTTTTGAGCTTCCATAACCAACATTTATGTCTTCAATAGGCTAATCGTGACTATTGTATGGCACACTTCAGAAGCTTTAGCTTGTCAATCAGATGAAATCTAATTTCTCACTTGAAAATGGATCCTGACCCATAAAGAACCATTGGGAGTAATCTACTCTCCACCAGAGAGGAACATAACCATTCGACGCAGAATCAGCCTTCCGAAAGCTGTGGGGTACCATTTAGCAATTTACCTCCTCTGGGCATTAATTGCTACCCTAGAGCACTGGAAGAGTTAATTTACCTCATACAGTGAACACTTGAATCCTAGAGAAGCATACTTAGTTTAGTTCAAAACAGGATTAAGACAGAAATTGAAAGTAGCTTAAATGATGTACTATGACACATATTCAAGTGAAGAAAATACAGTCCCTGGGTACATGTGGGGGACTGGTTACAGAACCCCCAGGTCTGACCAAATCTGCACATACTCAAGTCCAGCAGTCAGCCCTACAAAACACACATTTACAAAAAGTATGCCCTCTGAATATGCAAATTTTGCATCCTGAGAAGGTTGTATTTCCAAACGGGGTTTGGTCGAAAAATAAGCTGCGTATATGTAGACCTGCACAGTTCAAACCTGTGGAGTTCACGGGTCAGGCATACTGTAGTTAAGATGTCATTTTTCTTCCACAGGTATTACAGGAATTTGTCATTCTTAAGCGAAATGTCCTTTTCTCTTGCTTCAAAACCCAGAATTCCTGCTACAAAATATTGACATGTTTGCAATTAACATAAGGTACTGAGCTGTTCTTAAACATCATGATGTTATATGTAATTTCTGATAAATACTAATAAAAGAAAATGAATGCACCTGACAAGTGTATCGTGTCTTGAGTTACCTCAGTGTCACTTATGGCCACGAACTGATGAATCACTGTTTCATGTCAGTGACTGGGGAAATAAGTGCCACTTCAAGAGGATACGTTTGTTCTACATCAATTTTCTTGATAGTGAAAAACACCTTGAGAATATCCATGAATGTCAAAATATGCCATTATTGCAGTTGAAACACAGTGGTTTTCAAAACTTAAGCCACAGAATACAGTGGAGCTGCTCCATCTGAACTGGAATTTGGGGATCCAAGACCTGCTCACTTGATCTTTGGCCAAATCACCCAAGAGCAGCTTGAGAGGTACCTTTCAGAGCTAAAGGTCTTTGGGGCAAATACAGCTTGCAAACTTTGAATATGGTAACATCAACATAAATTGCTTTCTAAATTCAACAAAATGTAACTCCCTCTATTCTAAACCTTCGTAGCACTTGGATTTCGCATGTGATATTCTATACTATTAATATGTCTGTATTTTCCACATTTCTATTTTAAACAAGGGTTTATATCTTGTTCATATTTATGTTTCCTTGTGACATTTTTACACAGTAGTAGTAGATGCTCAATAAATATGAAATTAGTTAACTAATCAATTAAAATCTTAGGTCTATCTTTGTGCTCAGATGTAGAACTGATATTATGAAAGGATTATAACCCCCTCACTGAAAGTCAAATGTATCTAGCTGACACCTGAATGAAAAGGAGTTCGCGGGCAAGGAGGCAAGGGAAGTGTACTTCTGTCAAAGGAGACAGACACTGGAAAGGCTTAACACTGGAAAGAAAATAGAAAATGCAGGCATTCGAAAGTAGGTCAGAATGGCTGGATCTCAGATTGTATCAGATAGATAAACAGTGGACCTAAAGCTTACACAGGCTAACAGAATTCTGGTACTGAGGTGTACTTTATTTTATGTTAAGAAGTTTGCATTTTATACTAAGGTAATTTGAACCCCTTAAGCAAAGAGAAGTCTTTTCAGATTTATAAATCAAAGAGATCAGTCAGACCACAATACTTTACTCTGGATTAAAAGGGAAGAATATTAAAGTCACTGAATTTATTTGAGATATCATCACAACTTCTATTGTTGCTTCAAAACTTCATACGCCCACATATGCATGCACGCGCGCGCACACACACACACACACACACACACACATATTCACATAGAATTCCTCTTACAAAGTCACTTGGGATACTTTTGAATTTAAGCTCATAAAATATGCTATTACATTATAATAAGATTAATATTAACATTATTTATCAGAGCCTATAATTTCAGAATATTTTAGCAAAATAGTGAAATGTTCATAGAGATGTTATGTTTTCCTACAACTCCATCATAAATAAATAAAGCCCTATATCCATATTAACATTTGAGTGAACGGCAGCTGCAATTAGCCATGGCAATCTGTCAGTGAACAAGGGCGTCCCCTAAGGTAATGAGGGACAATATGCTGTTTCTTCATTACAATGTTCTGTGGTTACCAAAAATTTCAAGAGTTAGAATGACAGCATGGTGGAGTTAGATAGACTTTAGAGATCGTGGAAGCCAAGCGCCTGATTTCCACAGATAAGATGACTGAAGTCTTAGGAATGAAAGTAACTTAATTCATGTCTTCATCTCTATTTCTTGAACACAGAAAGTTTTGAAAGCCTTGAGAGGTTTTCCTCAACTTCCCAGACTCATTACATGAAAAATTATATGTATTTCCAAGTGGCATGTCTATGCCTTATGCTTCATTACAATGGCATTGCGCCCAGTCTCACACATTCACTTCTGAAAATTCCTATTCTCTCTAAATTATAGGGTCAACCCTCTGATTTTGGAATTTCTCATGTAGTATAATCAAAATAAATGGGACTACACTTCCTCCTACCATAAAATAGTCTTTCTAATTGAGATTAACCACAGCAAAGACAAAATAACAGCAGCTGCTTTGCAGACAAGATTTAGGACTAACAGGCTTTGTTGGCATCATCCTAGTAAGGTGATGGATGTATCAAGCCCTTGATTTTCTTCACCTACGGAAACAGAATCCAAGACGTCCTTCCCACTCCAGCCTCAACCCAGCACAGGAGGAGGATAAACTACTGGCTTTCTTTCTCATTTGTAGATTCTGTTTCTTAACCTAAAATCACACCAAGCTCAGTTTATTTTAAATTTAGTGATTAATTGAATCATCATTTTAGACAGCTTTAAGTTGTTGGATTCTTTTGAAATTAGAAAAAGACCACTCTTCAAACTGGTTAACACTCTCTAGAATAATGAATTCTAATCAACAATCTTTAGCTTGCTGTTATTGAAACTCTATACATATTAATACCATCTTTCCTCAACCTTCATAATCCAGCTGGAATATCTTCTTTGATCTTTCTTTCATTAGTCTCCACGGATCTGCATTGAGTGAAAGAAAATTAAGTTTTTAAAGAATGGAAGTAAGTTTTATTTAGAAGTTTTCTTGAGGACTATAGACTAAAGTCTACAGTCCAGGAAAATCTAGACAAGTGTTTCTTCAGGCTCTTTTGACATAGGGTTTTACTTTATATCTATATCTGATGCCTACGGATCATAAATCAAGCTGCCCAGGCCAGGCGAGGTGGCTCACGCCTGTATTCCCAGCACTTTGGGAGGCCGAGATGGGTGGATCACAAGGTCAGGAGATCGAGACCATCCTGGCTAACACGGTGAAACCCCGTCTCTACTAAAAATACAAAAAATTAGCCAGGCATGGTGGCGGGCACCTGTACTCCCAGCTACTCAGGAGGCTGAGGCAGGAGAATGGCATGAACCCGGGAGGCGGAGCTTGCAGTGAGCCGAGATCGTGCCACTGCACTCCAGTCTGAGCAACTAAGCGAGACTCCGTCTCAAAAAATAAATTAATTAATTAAATAAACAATAAATAAATAAATCAAGCTGCCCAGAAAATGGAATGGTGTTTGAGTTTGCAGAACTCTTTAATGTGTGGTTGTGTACTCCTGTGTGTGGCGGGGGGTGGGGGTGCATTCTTTTAGGTGTATACTTCTTATTTGTTTCCTTGATGAAGACTTTTAGCTAGAGATGATTGTTTTTCTTGTTTAAATATTCAGTTAAGTCAAGGGATCAATTTTTGATTCTGATGTTTACATATAGGTAATGGGGGGTTAGTACCTGTAAAATTATATTAAAGTTTGGATGTAAGAGTGTATCTTATCTATAAGATATAACATATTATTTATCAGAGCCTATAATTTCAGAATATTTTAGCAAAACAGAGAAATGTTAATAGAGACATATGTTTTCCTACAACTCTACCATAAATAAATAAAACCTTATATCCGTATTAACATTTGAGTGAAGGGCAGCTGGAATTAACCATGGCAACCTGCCAGCGAAGGAGAGCTTCCCCTAAGGTAATGAGGGACAAGAGTATAGCTTATCTATAAGATATAATCTATAAGATTTACTCATATAGATTATATGGTAAGATATGATCTTATAGATTATATGATATTCATAGATTATATGACTCATGATTATACATTATAGAGGCATAATTTTTAATTCCATCAGACATTATTTTATGTTAGAAAAAAGCAATGATTAGGGTCATTTATTTTTTAAGGAATACTGATTCATGCAAGAGATGTAGTGGGGTATGTTTTATTTTGTTTCGACCTTTTTTTTTTTTTTTGGAGCACTGTATGTTGTCACAGGGCCAAGGGCTTTGGGAAATTATGCTGGGAAGCAGAAATGAGCAAAGGTGGCTTCTTATGTTTGCTATTTTGTCCCTTCAATATCATTTCTTTTCCAATCTGAGCCTGAGCATCTGACCTTTAGGCAAACAATGTTCTAAGGAACTCAGCTGTGCTTACACTGAACAAGATGTTATAATAACCTCAGTCATTGCATGTTGGATACTGCTGTTTTTGCAGAAAGGAAGCTGTGCTTGATGAGATGAGGGAAATCCTGGCAAAATTGTTTTCTGTGTAGAAGCTGTAACCATAAGCGTGACCTGGAGAAAAGTCATTTACAGTGGGCTCCCAAGTTGTCATGCTTAGGAGCTTAAAGGAAAACGGAAAGTAGAATGTTTAAAGAAAGTGCGTGTGCGTGTTTGAAGGGAGGAGGAAAGGTTTGCCAAGATCTAGTAAAGCTGAAAACCATGTGAATCAATATTTTACATGAAACTATGATTCCACTTTTCCATCCAAACTCTAGAAAATCTCTAACTGCTCAGCTAGGATGAATTGAATAACATGATAAAACAAAATGGTCACATTTATCCATTTTGCATCATTTTCTTTCTTAATAAGGATTAATCTTACTTCACATTCAAATTGAGGTGAAAGAGTACACTTTGTATTGACGTTCATTGGCTTATTGATTCCACTATCATACATTGTCTTGTTCTTATGTCAGTGTTTGAGAGAGAATGTTCCCGTAGTTGGAATTGAGAGTACACACCTCCCACACCCCCACATGAAGAAGAACCCATCCAGAGGCTATGTTCGGTTAAACCTTGAAGCTATTAATTAATGAGCAATAAGGATATGAAATGGGGAAATACAACTGCAGCGCCCTGTCAGAAGACCTCTGAAAGGTAAAAACCAGCATCTTAAAGGTTAGATGTCAAGACTTTGCATTCTAAATGCAAAGATTGTTAGAATTATAAACACAGGTTAAAAGCCGAGAATCTGTTATTGAAGAACTTTAAACAACAATATAGCCTTTGAGAGTACATCTGATGTCTACAGATAGAATTCCCCAGAAAATGGAACGCTATTTGAGTTTGCAGAACTCTGTAATGTATGGTTGTATACTCCCGTGTGTGTGTGTGTGTCTGTTCATATGTATACTTCATATAGGTTTTCTTGATGAAGACTTTTAGCTGAAGAGGGTTGTTTTTCTGGTTTGATACATTCAGTTAAGTAAGGGGAGAAGCTGTATGGGTAAGAATATGCATACCCCTTATCACTATGGTGTGCAAAGATGAGATCAATGCTTACAAAACATAGAGTACTTAAGACAAACAATGACAGAATGGAAAAAAAGTATGAAAAGTACCTGTTGGGTCAACAGACATTTCTCTCTTTTAGTCACTCCTATACCCACCAACACAACAAAAATTTAAAACTACTTGAACAAGACAAAAGCAAAAATCATCATAATAACATGAAACGATATTTCACAAAAGTATTGTGGACTATGTAGATTTATGCACTTATAGTATCTAATTGTATTTAAGTAGGAATGAAGCAGGAAGTAGAACATCCCTGCATTATTTTCTTACGGAATCTCTAAACATCATCTGCATGAGATTTACAGATTATGGAAGAGACTTATTGTCACAATGCAGGACAAATACCTCATTACCAGAGACCATTCTGAAAGATATCCAACACCCATGAGTAACATGATTAACTCATTTTAAATATGCACTGCTGCGACCACAGGGGACTTTATGGACTTGAATGAAAGAAAGCCTAGAAGGTTGCTCCTGTGTTCTCCTGTGTTATTGGAACCCCATCCTGTTAAATACCATTTACTTCAGTTATCTGACACTATTAGCATCACCCCCTGCTGGTCAGCTAATTAGACACAAACCTACTAAACAAAAATGAATTTTTATGTACTTGCTATGGCTTAAATCAAGTTTTTGATATTTAAATTATCATCTTGTTAAAGTTTATGATTTCTTCTATATGGGTACAGAAGAAGAACATACAAAGAAAAACGGTCCACAAGTATAATTTGATTTGATGTGTATGCAATTGGAACAAAGGAGGACAAACAGCTAAAACTACAAACCCATTTTTACCTTACTTATTTTTAGAAGATTCTTCTTATACTGTACATTTGAATATGTAACAAAACTGACACATACAACCATGTTGACTTGTACCACTGCCAAGTAGGACACACATGAAGCTAGCGCCAATCCTTTGGCCAACTACACCATTCAAAATATAAATATTTACGCCACTGATATGCCTCATATTTTCCTCCTTACTCCACTGAATTTCATTTCACAAGAATATGCCCAAAGACACAGCTCAATTTCTTTTTCCTCCTTCGTGATTAGAAATTGAATCTGTAGAGAAAGAGACCAGGTTGCCCACTATATTATATGATTATATGGTCCCTTAAAGGACTAACAAAATAGGGGCCGGGCACAGTGGCTCACTTCCGTAATCCTAGCACTTTGGGAGGCCGAGGTGGGTGGATCACCTGAGGCCAGGAATTTGAGATCAGCCTGGCCAATACGGTGAAGCCCCATCTTTACTAAAAATACAAAAACTAGCCAGGCATGGTGGCAGGCGCCTGTAATCCCAGCTTCTAGGGAGGCTGAGGTAGAAGAATCATGTGAACCTGGGAGGCGGAGACTGCAGTGAGCCAAGATTGCACCACTGCACTCCAGGCAGGGCGACAGAGTGAGATTCTGTCTCAAAAAAAAAAAAAAAAAAAAAAAACAGCAACAACAACAAAAAAGACTAACAAGATAGGAACTGAAGAATAAAATACACCTGTGTCTACAATAATAATTAGACTGTGTCTACAGAAATAACTATAATGTCTCATGTTTAGGTGTTTTCAAGTTTAATTTTATGTATATCTTATAAAAACCTTGCAAGGCAGACCACGCAACAGTATGTCTGTTTACGCATTTGGAATCTAAAGCTCACAGTTGATAAGTGGCTTTATCAAAGTCACATAACTGGTAAGTACTGAAAAATGAACAAGAATAGATTTTTCTGACCTATAATGTTGACTTTTCTTTATGAGTAGTTATCTAAATGTGCAGCACAGAGTTCTGTAGGGCTGCAGATTATCTCATTGAGTGTAAAGCAGAAGTCTTACTAATAGTTTCCTCAATTTAAATTAGCAGTATATGTGAAGGGCCTATGGTGACTTAGCTAACGTTAATAAATATTATCTATTTTTATGCCTAGCAATATTTTTGAACAAATGCAGCTTTTATTGTAATTAATGCATTATAAATTTAAATTGTAAATCAATTTAAATAAAGGTTTGTTGCTATATATTATCTCATTCACAGAGATCAATAATTATAACTCTTATCCTACAGAGGAGTTTATTATTATTATTATTATTATTATTATTATTATTATTATTATTATTATTTTAATAGGCCCTAGTAACCTAAGAGGTTGCAAATCCCAGTGCAGCTACTACCTTTGTCAGGTGTATGGATATATAACACACTTTCCATGTAAAGTTTCCTAAGGAGCTTGACTGCCATGCTTAGTTCTTATTTAAGAGGATTTCAAACTACCTTAGTAGATTTGAAAATCTTTTATCACTCAGATGCCTATTAGTCTACATTGCCACAAAAGCAGTTAGGATACAAGTCTGAGACTTTGAGGAGAAGACAGGATTAGAGATATAAATTTGGGAATACTCACTGAATGGGTGATTTTTAAACGCATAAAACACTATGCAATCCATGAATGTAGATAAAGAGGCCTAAGCATTGAGAAGAATGGCATGTCAACAATTGGAGTTCAAGAACACTGGGAAAAGAGTGAAATGTGATCCATAATGTAAAAGGAAAATCAAGATCAAGTAATGTCTGAAGCCAAGTGCAGACCGTGTTTTAAGGATGAAAATAGTTTGGCCATGTCAGGTACTATAGATGAGTCAAGAAAGATGAGGACGAAGCATGAGACTCAGTGAGGAAGAGGCATTAACATGTACGGCATTAACAAGAATAGTTTTTGTAGAAAGTTGGAGACAAAAGCCTAATCAGAGTAAATTATTAAAAATGAGACAAGAAAAATTAAAACCATAGTACTAACATGTCTTTTTTAAGAGTTTTGTTGTAAAGTTTGCAGAGAAATAAGACATCTCCTGGCTGGGCGCGGTGGCTCACGCCTGTAATCCCAGCACTTGTTGAGGCTGAGGAAGGCGGATCACGAGGTCAGGAGATCGAGACCATCCTGGCTAACACGGTGAAACCCTGTCTCTACTAAAAATACAAAAAAAAAAATTAGCCGGGCTTGATGGCGGGCACCTGTAGGCCAGCTACTTGGGAGGCTGAGGCAGGAGAATGGCGTGAACCCAGGAGGTGGAGCTTGCAGTGAGCCAAGATCGTGCCGCTGCACTCTAGCCTAGGTGACAGAGCGAGACTCTGTCTCAAAAAATAATAATAATAAAATAAAATAAAATAAAAGACATCTCCAGTAAGATTGATTCAACTCCTGGGAACTTGGGTTGTTGTTATTTTGATATTTTGAAGACAAGATTACTTAAAACATGTTTGTGTGCTGATGAAAATCTTCATTTGAGATAAATTGAGAGGAGAGACTTTTTTTTTTTTTTTTTTTTTTTTGACCTGGAGTCTTGCTTTGCCACCCAGGCTGGAGTGCAGTGGTATGCCCTCTGCTCACTGCAGCCTCCACCTCTCAGGTTCAAGTGATTCTACTGCCTCAGCCTCCCTAGTAGCTAGGATTACAGGTGTCCGCCACCACGCCAGGCTAATTTTTTGTATTTTTAGTAGAAACGGGGTTTTGCCATGTTGGGCAGGCTGCTCTCAAACTTCTGACCTCAAGTGATCCGCCCACCTCAGCCTCCCAAAGTTCTGGGATACGCCTGGCTGAGAGGAGAGAGTTGAAGAACTATATTCTTGGATAGTGAGAGAAGGTGATCGCATTAACTGGGCAAAGGGATGTTCTTCAATAGCAAGTAGAAAAACAAAGTAAAACGAAAGACAAATAAATGGATGATGTGATAAAAATTTGTGAAAGTTCTTTGCTGGTTGCTTTTGGGGTAGAAGATTCAAAGATATCAGTTGAACATAAAAATTGTAGAGAGATGTTTAAGTGTGTGAAGACTCAGATTTGTGTGAAGTCAATTTCTTCTAATGGAAGGTGCACACCAACACCCACACAAAGCTTAAAAAGAAAAAAAGTAAGTCAACATTATTTCACTAGGAAAATAAAATTTTAAGAATACAGGGAAGATCTCTTTGATTATATATGAAGTGGTGATGATTCAAAAAACCAATAAAATTTTTGAAAGGGTCTGTTATTTGGTTCATTAAAATAAATTATTGGTTTAAGAATGGTGGCTGATAATTAAATTTAAATAAAAATGCTAATCCCAAAGAAAACTTGTACCTGAATAATATTTATAAAATCCGTCTGTCAATCAATTTGAGAATTAGTAAATCAGACATTCCTCTCAATCTTCCAAAAACTGGGGGAAAAAATGGAATTTGAAGAAAGTGTTAACGAAGAAATGATGAAATATGTAATTCACAAAAGATTTGAAACTAAAATAAAAGCATCATGACCTATTAAAATATTTCTTGTAGGCTGGGCGCGGTGGCTCACACCTGTAATCCCAGCACTTTGGGAGGCCAAGGTGGGCAGATCACCAGGTCAGGAGATCGAGACCATCCTGGCTAACACGTGAAACCCCGTCTCTACTAAAAATACAAAAAATTAGCTGGGTGTGGTGGCGGGCGCCTGTAGTCCCAGCTACTTGGGAGGCTGAGGCAGGAGAATGGCGTGAACCTGGGAGGCTGAGCTTGCAGTGAGAGGAGATTGCACCACTGCACTTCAGCCTGGGCGACAGAGCTAGACTCCGTCTCAAAAAAAAAAAAAAAAAGAATTATGCTAATTGAAAGTATAGGAGAAGACTATATCTATTTCATTTTTTTACCTCAGTTGTCATTATTTATAATAAATCTCCCAAAGATGAGGATGATTTCATAGAAATGTTGTAACGATTTTACACACCATGGTACCAAAGGAGTAAGCCATGGGCTGATTAATGATTATGAAATCGTTTTGAGGAAAAACAAAGAAATGTATTATTCAGGCTGGTTATATATTTTATCTACCAAGTCTGTTTTCTATGACTGTTAGGCTTATTTCCAAAAAACCAAATCTAATATCAAACAATGGAAATCTTACATGCTTAAGATAATAAAAGGCATATGACAAATTAAAAAGATGATTATTCAATAAATAATTTCAATTATTTTTAATTACATCATTGTTGGAATACGTGTGCAAGATCTATCTAAGACTATTCTAAAAGAAACATGTTAAAAGTATCAAAAACATTGTTTTATGGAATTATTTTAATTCCAGCTATATTTATACAAAAATTTTAAATATAATAAAAAGTTTCAGTAGGAAAACTGTGACGCTGTTAAAAGATGAATAGTGTACAACATGGAAATACAAATAAATTCCCCTTAATGTGATATAAAAAATGTAAAATTGGTTAAAAATTTGGACTCTGTAATTCTGTATGAGTGCCCCAACTCTGCCATTTTGTAGTGTCATGACCTTGAAAATGTACTTAACCTTTTGAAGTCTTCTTTCCTCTGTATATAGTGTCTATGTTTTGACACTTCCTAACACAGACCAATATTTAGCAAGGTCTTTTAACTCCTCCAACTACATTATTTTGTTTTAAAACATGAGAGAGCAATGGAGACTGGACTTTACCTTCCACAGTTGGGGAATAGAGGTGACGATTTAAAACACAGACTCCACAGCAAAGAAGTCATAATGTCATTTTAGAAAGCAGTATTTCTTCCTCATTGTCGTCACAGTAATAAAGTTTAGAAGAACTTAGATAATGCTAATGACTATGGCAATATAATGTGAGAGCCATTTAACTTACAAAGAGCACAAAGTTAAAACAATAAACAGGAACCGAGTTTTTGTATCATAACAAAATATGGTTAATTCAACTGTCTGAATATAAAGTAAAAAAATTAAGAAGAATCAAAGAGGTTTAGTAAAGGGGTTTAATGATACAGGTAAACTTTCTAAGACATTAATAAGAGTATTCATGTTACACGGATAGACTTCTAAGGAAGAAGTAGGCATCATTTCATTAATGTCAATTTAATATAAATACAACATGAAGCATTTTTGCTGTTTTGAAATTCTTACAAATTGATTTTTCTTTAAAATAAGCAAACATAAAAACCCATCAAACAAATTCTTAGACTGATGTATACTTGGTAACCTTGATAATTTTGCATTGTTTCCTTAAAATACACATTATGTTTTTATTTGATCAGCCAATTCTTCTGCAATCAGATTTCATTGCAACTTTTTTTTCAAGTAAACTTATTTTATTTTCTCAGTTCTTTTGATCCTCAGTCTTCTGTTCACATGAAAATTTTTATAGATGCGTAAGTTTGCAATTAGCTCTTCCTTTTTTTTTCATTACGTCACAAGTAGCTCAGACAGGAGAGAAGTTAGAAACGAGAGCTACTATGTTCAGGGTAAAATGCTGCTGTTGAATTATTTCTTACGTGGTAATGGGAATTCTATGATGGCATCTGTGATTGTCACACCTTAGTACCGACACCTATGTATGACCTCGTTCCCCACCCACATCCTACCATGAGTACTGACAGCACTTGTGATTTATTTCTAGGGAATAGAATTTGGCAGAGGTGAAAGAGTTTTTAAGATGTAATTAGGAACTCTTACAAGCTGACTCTGAATTAATCAAAGTGGAAATTATCCTGAATGAGCCTGACCTAATCAGGCAAACCATTTAACCAAGGGTCCAGGCCTTGTGGTAACTTACTATGAACTAACAGAAAAGTAACACATTCTGATTTTAAGCTCAGCTATATTTAAAACTGCTCTATTAACACGACAATAAAAAGGGAGGGTAATAAATGCAAGATTATTTGAAACTGATGAACTTATAAGAAGAGAGTCTATCTCTTATTCAATTGTTTTTGTCTTTGAAAATTATACACTATATACAATATGCTATAAATTAATATATATTATATAATAATTAAGTGTACATATATACTTAATTATTATATAATATATATAATATATATTATACATAATCATGAGAACAAGGAATTTTTTTATAAAACATCTTAACACCCGTTGTTTGGTGTTAACGAGACAAGATATCGAAATCTATCTGTTAATGTTCCTACTGATGGTAGGTAAAAAGCAGATGATATTAATACATCAGAAGTGTTTAGTGAAAAAAAACTTGTTATTCCAAACAACTGTGATTTAAATATATACCATGACACTTAACAGCATAAATAAGATGAGTTATAAATGCTAGAGGAAAGTTTTCAAGTAAAACTTCTGAATAAATTAATTGTAAACTAATATACATTTGGGGGACTATTTAGAATCCTAGTTTGTTTTAACTTTCACTAAGATTATGTGTAGAAATTTTGCTTTAATCCATGTTTCTGTAGCATTTTATTTATTTATTTATTTATTTATTTATTTTGAGGCAGAGTTTTGCTCTTGTTGCCCAGTGGCACGATCTCCACTCACTGCAACCTTCACCTCCCAGGTTCAAGCGATTCTCCTGTCTCAGCCTCCCGAATAGCTGGGATTACAGGCTTTTGTATTTTTAGTAGAGATGGAGTTTCACTACATTGGCCAGGCTGACCTCGAACTCCTGACTTCAGGTGACTCACCCGCCTAGGCCTCCCAAAGTGCTGGGATTACAGGAGTGAGCCATCGCGCCCAGCCTATGGCTTCATATTTATTAAAAGCCAGTGTGGAAAAATAATATCATAGAGTGGTAGTAAGTTTATGATTTTAGTAACCACAACTAATCTCGTTCCCAGTTCACTGAACTAGCTCTAAAGGCCCACAGATTTTTGTTTAGTCTCGCAGGGCCGTTAATAAAACTCCATCTGATGATAACTGTTTCAGATGCAGGCTTCTTAGAATTTCCGAAGCTCACATTTAAAGAATTTCCTGTGGTGGGCATGTAACGTTTCACTTTGAAAGAAACAAGAGAAGCCAATGCGTGGCTCACGCCTGTAATCCCAACACCATGGGAGGACAAGGAGGGTGGATCAATGGAGATCAGGAGTTCAAGACCAGCCTGGCCAACACAGTGAAACCCCGTCTCTACTAAAAATACAAAAATTAGCCAAGTGTTTTGTTGGGTGCCTGTAATCCCAACTATCTGGGAGGCTGAGGCAGGAGAATCACCTGAAGCAGGGAGGTGGAGGTTGCAGTAAGCTGAGATCACAACACTGCACTCCAGGCTGGGTGACAAAACAAGTCTCTGTCTCAAAACAAACAAACAAATAAAAAAGCCAATGCTGACTGAGAAATTTAACAGAGAAAAATAACTTATTGTAAGCATTTTTTAAATCTCAGAATTTTGGAGGGTATGACCAGTCAGTAGGATCCATGAGATAACAGAGATGCAGAAGCTTGACAAGGTGACTTCTCTGGCTGGGCCCTTCAATTTCAGTCACCTATGATTCTGGTCTCTGGTTGAGCTGTTGCTTTCCCAACAGGGAGGTTAGGACCTGTGGTGAGACTGATTCACATTGGTAAGATCTGCCTGGGCTCTGCTCTCTTCTTGCCTCAATCTCTGCCTGAGCATTCTTCCTATTTCATTTCCAGCTTGGAAATCTTTTTTTCTCCTCCATCTCTATTTTTATACCATTCAAAATAATTGAACTAAACATGCCAAATGGCACAGGCAGGTTTTATTTTTTTTACAGAGTATGGATTCCTAACCACACTATCCTGGCTTTCCATCGATACATGCCAAAGCGCTCCAAACTACGGCTGCTTACCAACTATAGCAACATTTTATTCCACCTCGACACTTCTAGTCTTGGTTCTGTATACAAGGCATATTTTTTGTTGTTGTTGTTTTTGTTTTTGTTTTTTTATTATACTTTAGGTTTTAGGGTACATGTGCACAATGTGCAGGTTTGTTACATATGTATCCATGTGCCATGTTGTTTTGCTGCACCCATTAACTTGTCATTTAGCATTAGGTATATCTGCTAATGCTATCCCCGCCCCCCCCACCCCCCACCCCACAACAGTACCCGGAATGTGATGTTCCCCTTCCTGTGTCCATGAGTTCTCATTGTTCAATTCCCACCTATGAGTGAGAACATGCGGTGTTTGGTTTTTTGTCCTTGCGATAGTTTACTGAGAATGATGTTTTCCAGTTTCATCCATGTCCCTACAAAGGACACGAACTCATCATTTTTTATGGCTGCATAGTATTCCATGGTGTATGTGTGAACCACAGTGAGATACCATCTCACACCAGTTAGAATGGCCATCATTAAAAAATCAGGAAACAACAGGTGCTGGAGAGGATGTGGAGAAATAGGAACACTTTTACACTGTTGGTGGGACTGTAAACTAGTTCAACCATTGTGGAAGTCAGTGTGGCGATTCCTCAGGGATCTCGAACTAGAAATACCATTTGACCCAGCCATCCCATTATTGGGTATATACCCAAAGGAGTATAAATCATGCTGCTATAAAGACACATGCACACGTATGTTTATTGCGGCACTATTCACAATAGCAAAGACTTGGAACCAACCCAAATGTCCAACAACAATAGACTGGATTAAGAAAATGTGGTACAAGGCATATTTTTAATCGATCCCTTTCCTTCTTGCCCAGAAGGGGGCTCCAAAAAATAAAATAAAATAAAAAACAATAAAAAACAGTCAAACAAAAAAACCTTATTCTCCCATGACACACATTAATGGTCATGCACTAGCGGTCCTCTGGGGCAGCAATCCCCATCCTTTTTTGGCAGCAGGGACAGGTTTCCCACGAACCTTGGGTGTAGGGCAAAGATTTCAGGATGGAACTGTTCCACGTTAGATCATCAGGCATCAGTTAGATTCTCTCTGTCTGTCTCTCTTTTTCTTTTTTTTTTTTGGACTGAGTCTTGCTCTGTCACTGAGGCCGGACAGCAGTGACCTCTGCTCACTGCAACCTTCGCCTCCCGCGCTCAAGCACTTCTCCTGCCTCAGCCTCCTGAGTAGCTGGGATTATAGGTGCGCACCACCACTGCTGGCTCATTTGTGTATTTTTAGTAGAGACAGGGTTTCACCATGCTGGTCAGGCTGATTTTGAACTCCTGACCTCAAATGATCCACCCACCTTATCCTCCCAAAGTGCTGGGATTACATGCGTGAGCCATGGCACCCAGCCAGTTACATTCTTACAAGGAATACACAACCCCGATCGTTTGCATGCACAGTTGACTACAGGATTCACTCTCCTGTGACACTCTAATGCCACAGACGATCTGACAGGAGGCCAGGCTCAGGTGGTAATGTGAGCAATGGGGAGTGGCTGTAAATACAGATGAAGCTTTCCTGGCTCACTGAGGCTCACCACCTGCTGTGCAGCCTGGTTCCTAACAGGCCACTACAGGTACCAGGTCCACAGCCCGGGGGTTGGGGACCCCTGCTCTGGAGGAACTCATGTGTTCTTTATCATTTTTACTACAAAGTTTCTCTCTTACGATCCGTGTCTTGCATTAATGTTTCCCCCAGATGCTTTATAACTTTCCTGTGAGAACAGTGCTTTCATCTCACTCATTTATACAGAGGCAGAGCTTTGTGGAGGTCTTACTAAGCACTCAATAAATAGGTATTCATTTATTATTCATGATTATTCTGGGGGATGCATGATGTCATCAACTAGATAAAGCTCACTTTTCAGTAGAACTGTGAGACTAGTGACTAGTTCGTGTCTTATATACTATTTCTTGCCCCACTCCTGTGCCTCTGCCATACTACTAAGACATAGCTTCATTTATCCTTTACATTTTCTTAGTGTCTAAAGCAAAATACCATTTTCTTTTGGTTTCCTTTTTGGACACATAGCAATTAGCAGACATTCTGTAAAATTCTGGTGGTAAAAATTATGATGTTTAAAGTTGCATATTGAAAGCGAAGTGGAGTGGAAAGAAATGAATCCTTCTAAGGTATCATGCTGACCTTGTCATCAACAAGGTGTGTGGCAGTTTGGGCTTCTCAGGTTTTGTGTAGGTGTAAGAATGAGAGAGAGAGTGTGTGTGTCTTCTCTCTTCAGCATAGCAGTTTGTGCTATAAAGATAGTGGAAAAGCTCTATCTGCCTTGGCCTTTGCTGAGTGCAGTATTGAGATTGAAGAGATGTCAACAACAGAATGACCTCAACGGTCTTATCAGGTGCTGTCAGCAAACCTTGTATAATTAACCCAGAGGACCCTAACATGCCTTTAAGAACAATCTCTTTGTTTGGGTTCTTCCTTTCACCCCGCCTCTCAAATACTACACAGTACAGGAGAAAAAATGCAAAGTGATTAGAACACATGAGTGAAAAACATAGCTTAAATTACGCATACACATAAAAAATGAGTACAATTATCAGGCCATGGTAACTCTTCTCAATTTTATATCTTATTATCTAGTCCACATCCAGCCCATGATAATCAAGTACAACCACCAAGCCACTTAGAAAGAATGTATGCCTCTCTTTCTTAACAATTTGCACTTGAAGAACTCAGTGTTTGCTAAATTTTAAATCCATTCCAATTAGTAGTGTTAACTATAAAAATGCAGAACCATCTGTTCATTGACCTTGCATTCTAACATTTCATATTATTCTCCAGACTGTTCCAACAGCCCTTTCTCAACTTAGTTAATGCCAGACTTTTGTATTTCTAAGCATGGGTATTATTTTTACTAGAATTTTTAGTAATTTTATGGTGTTTTCTCTAAATGTTCTTAAGGTATGTAACTACTTGACTGAATTGTTTAACTGCCAGGCTGAAGGTAATATTCTACTTAAAGCTAGTTGGCCAGGAGCTGTGGCTCATGCCAGTAATCCAGCACTTTGGGAGGCCGAGGTGGGCTGATTATTTAGGTCAGGAGTTCTAGACCAGCCTGCCCAACATGGTGAAACCCCGTCTCTACTAAAAGTATGAAAATTATCAGGGCGTGGTGGCCCACGCCTGTAGTCCCAGCTACCTGGGAGGCTGAGGCAAGAGAATGGCTTGAACCTGGGAGGCAGAGGTTGAAGTGAGCCGAGATCATGCCATTGAACTCCAGCCTGGGCTACAAAGTGAGACTGCGTCTCAAAAAAAGAAAAAGGAAAAAAAAAAAAAAAGGTAGTTCAATAAAAAATGTGGGAGAATTAACAGATAGCAGCACTGCATAAGGAAGTTTGAAATATCATTTTAATATACATATGAGAAAGCAATTGTATTTCAACTATGTTTTTTAAACTAAATGACCTTTAGTTAAACTTGTCATAACAGGGATAATTTACCTTGGTAAATATAATATGCTGGAGTTTCAAATCTAGTAAAGATAGTTTAGAGCTCACTGTTTGATTGGTCTCTGGCTATGGTGATTTGGTGATATGGTAACCTGAAAACATTATCTTCAGAATTTTGGTATTGTAGGGAAGAATCATTGCAACAAAAAAAGTTTTCTGTTACAAAGTTAAACAGCAGGAAAACACCTGCTTTCCAATTTCTTTACAATACCATCTTCTCTATTTCCTTTCCTCCTTTATCTTTAGTCATTTATAATTTTTTATGATTAAACGGGTTATATCCACAAATATGATATTTTGAAAACTACAGAAAACTATGATAAAATATTTATATCGTTCATAATTTCAACAGAAAAATTACTGTACAATTTATTTAAAAACATTGTGGAAGTCAGTGTGGCGATTCCTCAGGGATCTAGAACTAGAAATACCATTTGATCCAGCCATCCCATTACTGGGTATATACCCAAAGGACTATAAATCATGCTGCTATAAAGACACATGCACACGTATGTTTATTGCGGCACTATTCACAATAGCAAAGAGTTGGAACCAACCCAAATGTCCAACAACGATAGACTGGATTAAGAAAATGTGGCACATATACACCATGGAATACTATGCAGCCATAAAAAAGGATGAGTTCATGCCCTTTGTTGGAACATGGATGAAACTGGGAATCATCATTCTCAGTAAACTATCGCAAGGACAAAAAACCAAACACCGCATGTTCTCACTCATAGGTGGGAATTGAACAATGAGAACACATGGACACAGGAAGGGGGACATCACACTCCGGGGACTGTTGTGGGGGGGCGGAGGGGGGAGGGATAGCATTAGGAGATATACCTAATGCTAAATGACGAGTTAATGGGTGCAGCACACCAACATGGCACGTGGATACATATGTAACAAACCTGCACATTGTGCACATGTATCCTAAAACTTAAAGTATAATAATAATAAAATAAAATAAAATATCATATCTTATTTTGATTTTAGATTTCTCGCTGACATTTTCCCCATTTACCGATTATATATAGATAAGAGTAAAAACCAACATTGGTCTAAAGCATAGCCTTTACTTTATTTTATGCTATTAAAAAATAAGCAATAATTTAAGGACTTTTTCCCCATTTACCAATTATATATAGATAAGAGTAAACACTAACATTGGTCTAAAATATAACCTTTACTTTATTTTATGCTATTAAAAAATAAGCAATAATTTAAGAATGCAACAAATGAAATATCCTGTATTTTACATACATTGATAATTTAAAAATTCTAAATTGCCTTTTACACAACTTATAATTCACTCATCTCAGATTGTCTTAAATAAATTCATATTTTTAACAGCATGTTTTTAAAAAATCGTCAGTTTAAATGTTTCAGGTATTACTGCAAATTCCTTTTCTTTCTTTCAAAATAAATTAATTGAAGTTGGTGATTTCTTTAAAATTTCTGCCATACACTTTAGTTTGCACAGATGATTCTAATGCATGAGTGTGGTTATTTTTACTGTATTGAAGGTCACTGCAGCAAAGGCAGAATGTATCAGATGAGTCAAACATATTGTACATTTAAGATTTTAAATCTTATGCTGATGACTGTTTTCTTCACAAAAAAAAAAAAAAAAAAAAAAAAAAACAGAGAGAGAGAGAGAAGGTGTGAAATTAAGTCACTCTTGTCAAACCTCAGATTTCTAGTCTGGTCAGAGTTGGAATGTTCTCTAAGCGTGTGCTTCCAAATAAGCAAATGCTAACATCTACCAAAATTTTCATCCACTATTCCTACACAAATCTTCATAAAATTTGTTGTTCATCTTTCAGCAATAAGCAGAAGAAATAATCTATTAGAGAATAAAGTTAACATTGAAAGATATATAGCCCAGAGCAAAAAAAAAAAAAAAAAAAAGAAAGAAAGAAAGAAAGAAAGCAAAAACTTCTTTACCAAACACAATAACCTTTGAAAAACAGAAAAAATGGAAAGGCATGTTGTGTTTCTAGATCCCAAGTGTGGAAAACGCCTACTGCTCATGACTCCGATGCAGTTTCACTTGCTGCGCAGTGTGGTGTGCTTGAGAAGCAATTCTGCATTCTAATTCTGCAGTTACATTTGAAAAACTAATACGAAAGAATAGCCAAGCGAATTCTGCAAATGAAGAATAATAGAGAAATAATATCTTACCCTAAAATGTTAGCATGTCTTACAGGCATAAAATAATTGAAATGTTGTGGTACTGGTATAAGAATTGACAGACAGATAAATGGGACAATATAGCTCGAAACCAGAACTCAAGATAGTAAGCATTTAGCACAGTATTACTCAAATCCTACGTGTCTTTATTAGATAGATACACCTTATTCTATGTAACAAGAGGGAAAACATCATTCAATTTAATGATATGCTTTTTAATGTCTAGAAAGCTTATATATGTTGCAAGTTTTTTACCCTTAGTGATAGATCTTTATCATGCATATACATACAAATTTATAAGGCAAATATATTAACAGTCTATAATTACTTCACATTTGGAATTTAACTTGTCTAAATCACTTTTAGGTTTAGAGTTCTTGATGTTTGCGCTTTTCCACACAGTGTCAACCCTTGGGTTACAAAGAGCATTGGTTATGTGATATTTTTGAAGAGCTTTTGATGTTGGCATCTGACATGTGACTTTCCAATTATGTAAGGCCAGTCATCTTTTGATTTCAACTTGTAGTATGTTGGTAAAACATATTGGATTCACAACCTCCTTCAAATACTTCTCCAGCAATTTGGTACCTAGGGTTTTCAAGAGTACTCCACTATCATCTCTGAAGAATAATCTTCCACAGCAACACTCATTCTCCAAGTTTTAAGGCTGAGGTATTTGAGGTTTGCACATGCACAGGTAAACGGCAAGCATAATCTGACTCTACCTCCATGACCATGATTTTTAGAGTTTATTGGCTGTAAACAATCCAGCTGAAATAAATTTATCTTACAATCAATAAAATTCAATGTGCTACAAACATCAAGAATGAAGGCTGGGCCGGGCGCGGTGGCTCACGCTTGTAATCCCAGCACTTTGGGAGGCCGAGGCGGGCGGATCACGAGGTCAGGAGATCGAGACCATGGTGAAACCCCGTCTCTACTAAAAATACAAAAAAATTAGCCGGGCGTAGTGGCGGGCGCCTGTAGTCCCAGCTACTCGGAGAGGCTGAGGCAGGAGAATGGCGTGAACCCGGGAGGCGGAGCTTGCAGTGAGCCGAGAGCGCGCCACTGCACTCCAGCCTGGGCGACAGAGCGAGACTCCATCTCAAAAAAAAAAAAAAAAAAAAAAAAAAAAAAAAAAAAAGAATGAAGGCTGCAAATATAGGATTTTCAATAAAGTACTAAAATGATTTTCTTAAAAATTTTAAACTATTTGTAGGAATGAACAATAGTGCCTGCCACACCTACCCCAAAAGATGCTTTGAGAATCAAAATGCATCCAGGCATGGGCATAAAACTTTTTAAACTACAAAGCACTGTACAACATGTAATACTCTAAAAGGAACATTTCAACATGTCTTTTTGTTTGTCTGTTTTTCAGGTTTTGTTTGTTTGTTTTTGAAATTAACACTAGAATTAAATACTAAAGTTGCTTTTTCACAGCTTGCTTTTCCGCCTAATTATAAAGCAGATTTATCATTAAAATCATTAAAACCCTGTTTTTCTAGTAATAAGTTATTATTACTATGTTATGTGTGATTAAATTGTTGTACTTGTATAGCAGCACAATAGTACTACTGCACAAAATTGCCGCAATTGTTTTTCTATCTTTCCTTCATTTTACATGCTGATACATTGCATGCATCCTGTCATCTATGCTAAAATATCTAATAATCAGAACTTGTTCCAAGTCTTCAGTATAATGGAAAGTACTTACAATCCTTACTGAATCCTTTAATTGTAATGAAAATTAGTATTAAAATAATTTGATTAGAGATATGTAGGATTTAAGACCTATAATTTTTGCATGATCTATCACATTTCTTGTAAAATTTCTTACTTAACAAATTACATTCTGAATATCATTCAAATTAGTGGCATTTCATTTAGGACTTATAATCTGATCATTTAGTAAAAATTGATCGGGCTTAGAAAAGTAACGTGAATAAAATAAGATAGTTAAAATGAAAATAAAATGTGGACATGTATCAAAATGTTTAAACAGAAGGATAGATAAGTTCACTTTAATAACTATTAAACATTATTATCTGAACTCTTAGCCTTTTGCAGAAAGGCAAAAGAGAAAATGTAGTGAATTATACTTTCTTGCTGATAAAAGGAATTTCCATAGATAATCTAGGAGGGGATATTTTCTTCTTGGCACTACAACTAGACAGACTTTCTGGAAAAATATCATTCAGTATCTTCAACTGCCTTTTGCAAAAGTGAAGTGTTCTTTTATTACCACTTTTATATTATCATCAATAAAACATTAAAGCACAGAATTAAATCTTATTTTAGCAAAGATTTGCCTTCCAAAAACTCATAAAATGTGATGTAGGGACAACTCTGAAACCAACCCATAAGGCTAATATTTGTCAGGCAGAGATAAAATAAGAATCTTAGTAGATCCAATTCTACTTCCTTGGGGCATGATCATGGCAATTTGATCGCTAACATTTGTTAACCATAGACTGGTTTTTGAAGCATTGCCTGTTTAGCAAATAAAAATACGGAATGTCCATTTAAATTTGAATTTGAGATAAATAACAAATTTTTAGTAAGATAATCCCATGCAATACTTGGTACACGTTTATACTTTTTTTTAATTCTTTATCTAAAATTCAATTCAGCTATGTTCTGTATTTTACCTGTCAACCCTAGCTTTAGCGTTCTGTTTTCTTTCATTACAAGAATAATGTCATGATGAGATTATTAAGGAAAAAACATCACCTCTTGCCTTAATTTGGTTTTCATAAGCAGCAAACAAACATGGAAAAATTTGAAAAGTACTAGATGTTAGGAAAGCCAAGTTGCTTAACCAAAAAAAAAAAAAAAAAAAAAAAGGTAATCCTGTCTCCTGAGTTAAAATTGGCTTTCAATATGATTCATTTCTCTCTTCAACCCCTATGTATTTCTTTCTTTTTTTTTTTTTTTTCCTGAGGTGGAGTCTCACTCTATCGCCCAGGCTGGAGTGCAGTGGCACAATCTAGGCTCACTGCAAGCTCCACCTCCCGGGTTCACGCCATTCTCCTGCCTCAGCCTCCCGAGTAGCTGGGACTACAGGCGCCCGCCACCACGCCCGGCTAATTTTTTGTATTTTTAGTAGAGATGGGGTTTCACCGTGTTAGCCGGATTGTCTCGATCTCCTGACCTCGTGATCCGCCCGCCTCGGCCTCCCAAAGTGCTGGGATTAGATGTGTGAACCACCACGCCCGGCTGTATTTCATTTTATGTATTTAATAACATTTCATTACTCTGAGGAGGGTGTTTTGTAATTTTTTTTAATTAGACTGACAAATGGACCATTGCATGAAAAGAGTAAAATCACACCTGTAACTGGTTCTAAACAAAGCTTGAGTAAAGACTTCGTGTTATATCACTAGGAGTTTCTTGGCTTCATTCACATCTACTTTTGTTTATTCATAATTTCCATATAGATCTAAGTTATCTGCCAGTAGCTCTAGTTAGATATATTTAAATATATATTCTTGAAATACATAAATACAAAAAACTTGGTATAACCAAATTACCCTATTTCCAGAGATGGTATTAATAGAACATGCAAGTTCAACATGCAGACATTCAATATTCATGTAACTATTATCAAAGATTCACAAAATCCTACCTTCAGCCTCCTCTACGAATATGAAAATTATCTTAGGACATGTCACTATGGAATAATTGTATATCCCATAAAAGAAAAAACCTCAAAGTCTGGGTAAATCAAGGCTTTTGGTTTCATCAAATTTGAAGGGAATTTTGAAGTCTCTTTTTAAATAGAAAATTTAAAAGCAGAATTTATTCCTCTGCAAGCCCTGTGTATGAAAGTTTGTGTGTGCGTGCATGTATGTACACGCATATGTGTATGTAGGTACACACAGCATTATACTAGATTCTATGGAGACAAATACAAACACATTGAAATTTCTTTCCTTATGGAATTTTGTTACAGGTTTGAGGAAGAGAGAGATAATGACTGAGAGAGACAGAGAGACCTCCCAGGTTCAAGCGATTCTCCTGCCTCAGCCTCCCGAGTAGCTGGGATTACAGGCACCCGCCACCACGCCCGGCTAATTTTTGTATTTTTTTTTAGCACAGAAGGGGTTTCACCATGTTGGCCAGGCTGGTCTCAAACTCCTGACCTCAGATGATCCACCCGCCTCGGCCTCCCAAAGTGCTGGGATTACAGGCATGAGCCACTGTGCCTGGCCTAAAAGCTTTTTTAAAAAAATCTTTTCTGTATCTAATACAGATTTTGCTTTTGGTTACTATGAGGCTTATATAAAACACACTTATAACAGGCTATTTTAAACGGATAGCAACTTAATTCTGACCACATTGAAGACTATATTCTTAAAAAGAAAAAGAAAAAAAAAGAGAGGTCCTGCTTAACTCCGACGGGGCAGTGGAGCATGGAGTACTTATTTTCATCTAAGGAATAAGAAGGCTTCGTAGGTAAACACCAGGTGAGCAAATGTTGAGCCATCAGTGGGTATTAACTAGGTAAGGGGAGTGGAAGTGAAGCATAGAAGAGAAGGAAAATGCATTCCGGGCAAAGAAAACAGCAGGTTGTTCACCTCACACCAGAAAACTCCTCTATTGTTTTCCAAAATTAGATGGGCTACAAGTAATCCTCTGTTGATGGTCTTTGGACTCCATGATAACTTTATATTTGATGCAGAGAAGCATCAGAATAATCACTCTTTACACAGGACTGATATTCAATTTAAATACGTGCAGGTCTCCATCTACAGTAGTTAAATGCTCACACATAAAGCACAGAGTCTCTGTTAGGTTTTGGCTCCTAGATCCCAGTGATTGGTTGGTTCCTCAGTATTTGCTACCAAGCAGATTGATAGAAAATGCCAGCATTTTAGAGTAATACATGCGCAATGCTAGGACTATAGAAATATATGTGTGTACTTTGGACAGGTACCTGTAAACGTCACCTATGCCTGCCCCAGAAAACATAGTTTTTCTCTCTCTCTCCCCTAGCCCCCATATATCTGTATATCCATTTGTCCCCTCTCTCCTCTCTCTCATCTCAGCAAATGAGATGATGGTGAGAGGGTCGAAAAGGCCATCTTTGCATTGATAGGAAAGCAAATCCTTCAGAATAAATGTTACCTGAAAATATCTCACTATTTTGCAAAAGTCATTGCCTACATTATTTTCTATTTTCAAGGATCAAATACCTTTCTTTGGCTTTCATAGTCTAGAGGTTTGCTGTTTTACCATTTCAAACTCATTTATGTGTAAGGTATAATTGTGCACACATGCAAGATACAAATTCTTCTTTTAAATATTGGTACATAGACTAATGAATAAAATCGTAATCATAGGCTGGATGTGGTGGCTAACACCTGTAATCCCAGCACTTTGGGAGGCTGGAAAGCAGGAGAACTGCTTGAGCTCAGGAGTTTGAGACCAGCCTGGGCAACATAATGAGACCTCGTCTCTACAAGAAAAATTAAAAAAAAAAAAAGTCAGGTGTGTACCCTATTCCAGTGGTCCCAGCCACTTAGGAGGCTGAGGTTGGAGTATCGCGTGAGCCTGGGATGTGGAGGCTGCAGTGAGCTGTGTTCATGCCACTGTGCTCCAGCCTGGGTGACAGAGCTAGATGCTGTCTCTAAAAAGTAAAAAATAAAACCGTAATAGTGTGCATTCCAAGATAAAATAATTAAAGATGATTTGAATCTTAATTGATTTTCTACTTACTGATTAGGATTTAGTCCTTCAAACTAGCAGTAGTTTCTTCTCACTTTTAAAAACGCTCTTTAAGTAGTTTTTTTTTTTCTTTTTTATGTTAGAACAACCTCATGTAAAATCATGGAGACTTTAAGAGGACCCAAATTTGTACATATCCCAGAAGTAATAAAGTAATCCACTTGTGTAAGTGCTAACATTTAAGCTTTAAATTTTTTATTTTGAAATAATTATAAATTCACTAGAAGGTGCAAAGTTAGGGGGGTCCTGGGTACTTTTCATCAAGTTTCTGCCATGAATTCATTTTACGTAACTATAGCACACTATTTAAACCAGGAAATTGACATCGATACAATATATGTATATAGTTTATATCAGTTTATCACATGTGTAATGTATAGGCACTACCACAATCTAAATGCAAAACTGTTCCATCTCAGACCCATCCTCTCCCTGCACTACAGCCATGGTTAACCCATGATCACCACTAATCTGTTTCCAATCCCTGTACTGTCTTTATTTCAAGAAGGTTGTGACCTTATGAGACTGGCTTTTTTCACTCAGCATAATGCCCTTGAGATCCATCCAAGTTGGTGCATCTAACAACACTTTTGTTGTTCTTGTTGTTAGGTCTTCTTTTGTTTTTGCTGAGCAGTATTTCATGATATAGATGTGCCACAACCTGTTTAACTATTCACTTATTGAGGGGTATTTTAGTTTTTCCAGTTTAGGGCCATTAAAAATAGAACTGCTGTGAACAATCATGTAGATTGTTGTGCATACATACATTTTTTACTTTTGTAGATGCAATATTTTTAGTTTTGATAAAGTCCAATTAATTCTGTTTTTTTTTCCTTTATGGATTATGCTTTTGGTATCCATAAGCATGTCAGCAGGCCCTAGGGCTCAAAAATGTGCCTCAATGTTATATTCTAAAAATTGGTAGTTTTATGTTTTCCATTTAAATTACAATCAACTTGACATAATTTTGGTAGAAGAATTTAGAGAAAGTTCTGGGTGAAAGAGAAATCTGTCTTTAAATCAAAAGTATTTCCATGGAAGCATTTCCAGTAAATTACTGAGAGCTCCTAGAAGAAAGGGACCTATATCTCCAAGCCTCCAGGTTTTGGTTTTGATTACTTGTCTGACTATAGATAAATATTTACTTTACTTTGTTTTATTTTATTTTATTTTAGACAGAGTTTCACTCTTGTTGCCCAGGCTGGAGTGCAATGGCGTGATCTTGGCTCACCACAACCTCCGCCTCCCAGGTTCAAGCTATTCTCCTGCCTCAGCCTCCCGAGTAGCTGGGATTACAGGCATGTGCCACCACATCCGGTTAATTTCATATTTTTAGTAGAGACAGGGTTTCTCCATGTTGGTCAGGCTGGTCTCAAACTCCCAGCCTCAGGTGATCCGCCAGCCTTGGCCTCCCAAAGTGCTGGGATTACAGGAGTGAGCCACCATGCCCCAGCCAATATTTACTTTTATACCATGTTTTATATTTTTAATTTTTTGTTCCTTGTTTTAAGGAATAGAGTCTCCCCCTTCCCCAACGCCTAAATAACATTGTATAAGTATCCAGTCTCTTAACATCTTCTCTATGGTGTAAGAAACATTCAGATTGTATGTGGAAATGGATGTGAACTAAAAGTATATATGAACACTTGTGGAAACAAAATGACACAAAGAAGCTACAGAGTTAGAAAATCATATTAAAAGGGAGACTTTTTTAAAAAAACATGAAGGATGGAAAAGGGTAACTGTTTTCTTCTATTAGACTTTTCTCCAGAGAAAACCATCAAAAGCAAAGCTATTAAAGAGATTCCGCAGTAGCTCTCAGACAGAACAACACTTCAAAGGGCTCTCCAAGAGAAAACCTAATGTTGGGAGGGTTCCTTCTTATAGTGAGGGCACAGAGAAGGGCTCCTACCTAAAGAAGGTCAACTACTCCGCAAGTGCCTGAATTTGGTCGTCAACTCAATAGCAAGAATCTCAAGGGACATTTTTCTCTCTTGTTTAGCGTTTCAGTAGCTCTTTTTTTTTAAATTATGTCTCTTAAGAATTTACATGTAATAAAATGTATTCATTTTCAATGTGCATATGGAGAAATTTTAGAAACTGTATATACCATCGTAACTAACACTGCATTCAAGATGTTGACCATAGGCGGGGCGCGGTGGCTCACGCTTGTAATCCCAGCACTTTGGGAGGCCAAGGCGGGCGGATCACGAGGTCAGGAGATCGAGACCACAGTGAAACCCTGTCTCTACTAAAAATACAAAGAATTAGCCGGGCGTGGTGGCGGGTGCCTGTAGTCCCAGCTACTCGGAGAGGCTGAGGCAGGAGAATGGCGTGAACCCGGGAGGCGGAGCTTGCAGTGAGCCGAGATTGCACCACTGCACTCCAGCCTGGGCGACAGAGCGAGACTCCGTCTCAAAAAAAAAAAAAAAAAAGATGTTGACCATAGTATATTTTTGTCATAATGAAAACTCTCAACATACAGGTTTCGATGTGAATTTCAGAACAAGGTAGACCAGCACAGTCAGTGGAAATCTTCAAATCATTTACCAGTAATTTCTGAGCATTTGGCCACTGGCAGACATTTTGCTAGGTATTAGGGATGCAAAGATAAAAATGTAATAAGCTCTGATTTCACAGTTTAATGAGAACTCAAAGTTTTATGGGTGAGAGACACTGACTCTACTACAAGTGATCAAAGTGGAGGGAGTTTGGGATGTGATCAATGAGGGCTGAAAACTGTAAAACTTTTTGCCTGCATGGAAGGGGTGCAAGAATAGAAAAGGTGAGTGAGGATATTAGCCTACATGTGCAGGGAAGCAATGAGGAATAATATTGATAACTGAAGTGGGGCATGAACAGGTTCACAAATGCGTGAATGTCATTCTTTCAAGTCATAATCCAATAGAGGGAAAGTAATACATTGCTTTCACTGAAATACCCTCTTCATTACCCTTGCAGAGGAGGAGTAGAAGTGGTGACATTGTCATGGGGCCTGAGATCTCTTAGAGGAGGCATGGATATCTGCAGGTAGAAATAATTCTACCTTTGATGGTTTCATGAATACAATACAGAAAAAAATGGCATGCATACAATTCATAACCTTCTATTTTTCAAACTCTCAGGTGCCATGAAAGAAAAGACAGGGGAACTAGGTAGTGACAGATTTTAGTTCTATAAGAATCTCACAAACAATTCTCGAGTGTTGGAGACTGAGACTGATTGGATGCTTTTTTTGCTTTCTAGTAGACAAGCTTCCCAAAATGTGGTTACAGGATGATCTCCTTCCCGGCCAGGATGTTTCTCTACGGCTTCCAATGTGTTTACATATTTTGTTGATCTCTGAATCTTAAATAGAACGGGCTTCTTTTGCTGTGGTGGAGACTGGGTAACTATTCATCAAACTTGTTTTATCTTCTTCCTAGGCATGCATTGGGATTATATTTTCTGGAACCTTGGCAGATTGAGTTTTAAATAAATGCATTTATTCCAGGACTGACCCTTGAAAACTTTCCAGGCACAATTCTCCATATTTCTTTAGTCTAGTACAGATAAGAATGGTGATCCTAGAAGCCAATGATGAGGATTCCATAGACATTGGGGAAATGAACTAGAGTCCTTGAGTTATTGCTTTCAAAAGAGTTACCAACTGAGAATACCAGTTTTGTAAATGAGCAAGAAATAATTTTCTATCATGTTTGAGCCATGACACATTTAGGAATTTATTTTTTAACACTTGTTGCCTTAAATAAAATACTCCTTAACTGATATTAATAACATGATTACCAAGAGAGAAATGTGACTTGGATTTGAAAATGGATTTTTCTTCTCCTTACATAAAAATGTGCACCATGGAAAACTAATACTCAGTAAGAAATTAAATGTGTGTTATAGTCTAAGAAGTTAACATACTTAATCCTTACTTTTTTTCAGGGCGTGAGATAAGAGGCATGTGTTTCTACTCTGATATTCACTGGTTTCTCTGAGCAGTACATCTTTATTTATAGTTTAGGTCAACAAAATATTTGAAAATTCAAAAGTAAATTATAATCATCACCCTCATCACCCAACATTGCAAGAATAGCTGCATCATCTTGACTCTTAAAGAAGTTTCAGGTTGATGTAATCTATTCTTCTACAAGAAGAAATTGGGGCTGGGCATGGTGGCTCATGCTAGTAATCCCAACATTTTGGGAGGCTGAGGTGGGTGGATCATTTGAGGTCAGGAGTTCAAGACCAGGCTGGCCAACATGGTGAAACCCCGTCTCTACTAAAAATATAAAAATTAGCCGGGCAGTAGTGGCACGTGCCTATAATTCTAGCTACTCGAGATGCTGAGGCAGGAAAATCACTTGAGCCTGGGAGGCGGAGATTGCAGTAAGCCGAGATCGCACCACTGCATTCCAGTCTGGGTTACAGAGTGAGACCTGTCAAAAAAAAAAAAAAGAAGAAGAAAGAAGAAGAAAGAAGAAGAAAGAAAGAAGAGGAAGAAGAAGAGGAAGAGGAGAAAGAGGAGAAAGAGGAAGAGAGAGGAGGAAGAGGAGGAAGAGGGAGGAGGAGGAGGGAGGAGGAGGAGGGAGGAGGAGGAGGGAGGAGGAGGAGGGAGGAGGAGGAGGGAGGAGGAGGAAGAGGAAGGAAGGAGAGGAGGAAGGAGAGGAAGGAAGGAGAGGAAGGAAGGAGAGGAAGGAGAGGAAGGAGAGGAAGAAGAAGGAGAAGGAGAAGAAGGAAGAAGAAGGAAGAAGGAAGAAGATTTGGACATCATAGAAAGACATTCTGGTTAGGATATGTTTCACAACTAAAAATCAGATCCAAAAAAGTAAAACCGAAAAATTATTTTCATGTTACATAATATTTACTGTTGGCTTTAAAAATGAAGCATGTTAGTGAACAGTTAATTCTCAAGTGATCATTGTTTACAGACAATGGATGCCTGTATTCACAATTCACTTTGACTTTCATAGATACAGCTTCCTATTTGGAGATTTCTCTGAGATCTGATAATTCACGCTTGAAGATAATTGAATATGTGACATATTTCTAAGGATAACTGCTGATTTCCGATTGACTAGATAAATAAATCAGAAATTATTCAATGAAAATAACAGTTGGCTCAAAGTCCTACAACAAAGGGCATGCATTTTCAACTTTATTACTGCTCACATAATCGTTAAGCCATTATAATTAATTTAAGTTTCCCTTTAGGCAATCAATTTCCTGTTGTTTCCAATTTTGTTTTACAGCAGAAACAAACAGTATGAGTGTGTGAGTTTTACTATTATTTTTCTATGTTTACTTTTTGAATAAATAGTTTTAAAATTAAACAATCCCAAGATAAAAATGTGCATTCGATTATAAAAGTTAGCAGTTTGAATCACTTTGGGCCTTCAATAATACAAATTTTACTACATTTTTAGAAATTTAAATTTAGTTATATAATAAATTTAATAAATAAAATAGATACATTTATTTATCAGTGGGATCTGTGCGTAAATATACCATATATATTTGTGTGTGTATCTATATAGACATGCACACATATGTACATATATTTTTACATATATACACATACATATATGTATGTGGTAATAAATGAGGATTTAAAGATTACTTTTAAATTTTTCAATGAAAATCTTTGAAAAATATGTGATAGCCTGTTTCCTTTAGTGAAACAGTTCTTTGAACATGCTTTAACTTGTTCTCAGAAACATTAAAAGCACCTTCACGTATGTAATAATTATATTCTACTGTATTAACATTAAATTCTGCATTATCTGTGTGACAGGGTAAAGATGACTGCACATTCTTTGCTACCTCTTCCATTGACAAGTAGAGTCCAATTTCTATTTTTGAAACTTGCTTCTCCAACAGAATGAAGCAGGAGTGGTGTGGAATGTCAGAGGTGAGGTCAGCAGAGACCCTGTAGTTTTTTTTTGAGTTTCCTTGGAACACTGGCTCTGAGGCCAATCAGCAGCCACGGAGAAAGTATGACGCCCAGAACCCAGCACCCCGCAACAAACCCAGACCACCTGGAGGACCCTTGGGGGATGAGATGCCAAACAGCAACGAGTCACCAGAACTGTGAGTAATAAATCCCTCATCTGGAAGTAGATTCTCCAGTTCAGCTGCTGTCTGATGTCCAAAGGCCTTTACTGCTTACTCTGATCTGAGCCTATATACTGAATAACTGAGACAGCCAGAAATCACACTGCTGGATAAATGGAATATACTCAATAAAGGACAGAATAATTTATCTGATAGTTGGTTGCTGAACAGCACCTTCTGATCATTGCTTATATCTTACAGGCAATTTGGTTACATTTTAGACCTTAGAATCATTAAAGCATAATATTAATTTTCTCCAGAAATCTGCAGCACAATTATAATTGGGCTAATTGAAAAGAAAGGATGAGGTCCCTGTACTGGCCTGGACATGTAATGTATTACTAGCACATATTGCCAATAGGCAAATTTAAAAATTGTAGCTGCTTTTAACGTTCCCTCCCATTTTTGTCGCTACTATTCTAATCCAAGCCACCATAAAATTGCCACTTGCTTTTCCTCTGACAGCCAAGTATAAATCAGCCTCAAGGTTTTTGGTCTTTCTGTTCTCTTTCAATGAAAAGTTTAATAACCAGATATATGTATGGTTTGTTTCTCCCTTCACTGAAGTATGAGAAAGGCTTTTCTTGAGCACTTTAAATAAACTAAAACCCTCCATGTCCCCATTATTCTCTGTCCTTGTATCATACCTTATTTTTCTTCATAGCACTTATCACCACTTGACATATTTTAGTAATTTTTTATACATACATTTGATTGTGTGCTCTGCGAGAAAAGCGTTTGTTTTATAGCCACCCATATCACCACCTTCAAAAAAGATGTTTCCAGAACCTCAAACAGTGCTTGTCATATTACCGGTGATAAGAAAGTACTTGTTGAATCAATAAATGAGATTTTTTAATGAAGAGAATATTTCAGCGTAATGAAAAATAAAGTTGGAGAAAAATAAAAAACTAAATTTTGGAAGGTATAAAATTTGGGAAATAATTTTACACTTTGATACAGTAGGAAGTGAAGACTCATTATATAATGCTTGAGCAGGGAAGTAATGTGGCTATTCAGTACCGCAGTTGTATATAGGATGCTTTCAAGTTAGAAGAACCTTAGGTTAGGCAAGGAGGTCAGCTAGAAAGTGTTGCAGTAATACTGATGTGTTAAAAGAAAAGGCTGGTTGGTGAGAAGAGAACTGACTCAAAATATCATTAGAATTTAGTACATAACAAGAGAGTAGAGAAACTGACATAATAAAAATTGAAGCTGAGGTTTTCAAGTGAAAGTGACTGGCAATATATTGGCAAAGACACTTAGGAACATTAAACTAAATTAAAGCCAGCAAGTATTTATTTAATACATGCTATATGCAAGACTTGTGCTGGACTCCCAAAATAGATTTTAAAAAATGAGTAAGATGAACACTCACGCTTGAAGAAATACTGGGCAAAGATACAAATGGGCAGCTAGCCTCCATATATGTCAGATGTAAGCACAAATAAAAAGGGAAAGAACAGAAAAGAAGAAATAATTTCCATAGCCACTTACGGAGAGGATGGTATTTTTTGTTTGGAACATGATAGGTTAAAGTTATTTTTAAAAATGGTCTGGTTGTAATTTTGGCAAGGGGAATATGTCTTGTTATTAATCATCAGGGAAATGCAAATCCAAATGACAACGTGATAGAACCTCACACCTGTTAGGATGGCTGTTGACGAGGATGTATAGAAAAGGGAACCCTGGTGTCCTGCTGGTGGGAATGGAAATTAGTGAAGTCGTTATGGAAGTTTCTTAAAAATGAAAAATAAAACTCCCATATGATCTAGCAATCCTACTTCTGGGTACATGGTCAAAAGAAATAAAATCAGTGTCTTGAAGAGATATTTGCACTCTCATGTTCACTGCAACATTTATTCATAATAAAATACATAAATAACCTACGTGTCCTTCAGCAGATAAATTAGTAAAGAAAATGTGGTATAGAAACTTTAGAATATTATTCAGTCGTAAAAAAGGAAATCGTACCACTTGTGACAACATGGATCAATCTGACCAACATTGTGCTGAGTGAAATAAGCCAGGCACAGAAAGACAAATATTGCATGATCTCACATAGATGTGGAGTCTAAAGCAAAAGTTAAATTCCTGGTAACAGAGAGGAGAATGGTGATTAGGAGGAGCTTGGGGCTGGAAGGAAGAGGAGATACTGGTCAAAGAGTACAAACTTTCATTTATAAGATGAACAAGTTCTGAGGACCTATATACAGCGTGGTGACTAGTTAATGATATATGGCATAAGCGAAATTTGCTATGAGAATGCATTCCAAGTGTTCTCACCACACACACACACACACACACACACACACACACACACACGTCACTAAGTGAATTATGGATGTGTTAATTAGCTTGTGGTAGTCTTTTCACAATGTACAAATTTATCATATATCACTTTTATACCTTAAATATACATGTTTTTTCTTTATTGATCATACCTCAATAAAGCTGGAAAAACAAAGGAGAAGATATTTTGATATCTTAGAACCGTGGTCCCCAAACTTTTTGGCACCAGGGACCAGTTTCATAGAAGACAATTTTTCCATGGACAGGAGGGGATGGTTTTAGGATGAAACTGTTTCGCCTCAGATCATCAGACATTAATTAGTTAGATTCTCATAAGGAGTGCACAACCTAGATCCCTCGCAGGTGCAGTTCACCATAAGGTTCGTGCTCCTATGAGAATCTAATGCCATCGTCGATCTGACAGGAGGCTGAGCTCAGGCAACAATGCTCACTTGCCTGCTGCTCACCTCTGGCTGAGCAGCCACGTCCCTAACAGGCCATGGACCAGTACCGGTCTGTGGCCCAAGCTTTGAGGCCCCCTTTTGAAGACACAGATTAAACTGAGAAAAACACTTCAGTCCACTATATATCCTGTAGTTACTGTCAGCTAGTGTGAAATCTTTCCTCTAACAGACACCACATCCTTTTGTGCCTCTTTCTAGTAATGTTAAATTATCTTGTTCTCCTTATGTTACCCTTTCTAATGTCCTGGAAACCAATTCAAAGTCTTGAATCTTAGGTCCTGCCCAATTTATTTCATGGAATAAAGCTCTTAATCCTTTTACTTAAAATAGGACATGCTTAATATTCCTTTTGTTTCTGTATCAAAAGTTGACTTTAGTTAAGAGGCCATTAATTCATCTCTTTTTATTACAAAAGCCACTGAGGATGAGCTAGTTTAAAATTATGCCACCGTAAAAATTGACCTTCAAAATGCATTGGGCATTTATAGCCTTCTCATTTGTTGATAAGCAATGAAACTATGAATGGACTGCTTGCTAGATGAACTATAAGTCATGGATGTGGCTTTTCAAATTTTAATTTCATTTGTAGTATTTCAGGAGTTACATTCTATTATAGTTGTGAAATTTTGCAGAATGAATAGAAGAGAATTTGTGTTTATCAAAGTTTCATTCTTTCTGTGCAACCAGATATACAATTGTGTTTATTACTTAAGAGTTGCCTTCTGCCATCTGCCTGATGCTAATTTTCTTGTAAATTTAATGTTTAACCAATATTACCACTTCATTGTATACAAAGTTATATAGCATATTGTTTACAGTACAGTCTTCTATTTGACTAGTTCAGATTCGTCTTAAATTAAAATTGTGTGTAGGCTCCACTGAACGAAATGGAACCATGGAGTCCCATAAATATTAAATATCTTTTTTTCCAAATACCCTTGAAGAATTAAGTTTAGGGAATTAGTGAAATTTCTCCCTTGATCCCTCCATCCCAAGGAGATTTTACTATCTATATTATTACCATGTCAGATTTTACTACTTGCAGTATAAAATAAGTGGCACCATGGTCTTGAATATTATACAGGGCAATAGTTCCATTTTTATACATTTCTCTGGGGGAATAAAAATATATCAGATTACTTATTTGCATAGGAAGAGAAATATTTTCTTTGACATAATTGACATAAAAATATAATCAATGAAATGTGAATTTCCTTCCATAAGAACTGGACATCCAATTTGTAGCATGTTAACCAACTGGTTAAATAGTTAACAAATTTTGGATCAAGCTGTTTCAGTCACAGAGGTGATAGTAAATTACTTCTGTGAGTTGGCTGCCAGTAGTGCTGCCCAGAGCTGTCATAATTTAAGTTAAAAAGTCGCCACTCTTTTCATCCATGGGGCTGCTTTTTTGTGGCAAAAGTTTGATTTGTGTATGTACCTGTCTATGCACTTTAATAGTTTCCTGTGGCTGTAGTGTGTCATTATCATACACAAAATTGTAAATGGGATATTAAATGCTCAATTACCTCAATTTTATAACACAAGGAATAGTACCAAGAGGTAAATGACAGTCTTGTCCTACATGGATTGAGGGCTGTTTGAATTCATTTGCTATCAGCAAATGGCATCCACTGTCATGCAACTGATTCATCAAAGCTCTGACATGGAATAAAGATTCAGGGGCAATCAGGAAAAGAAATATGCAAGGGTAGCTCCAAAACTTTGAAATGCATTAATTCGTTTTGAAGACTTTGAGAAAACAAACAAGAATAATAGTTTATTGATTTTCTGAATCATGTCTACATAAATGAGTGAAAAATTAATGCAACTGTCCTTCCACTGGCATCACTACAAATATGTTTTTTCCTCTGTATTATCAGGCATGTGTGTGTGTGAGTGCATGTGTATGTGTGTGCATGTGTGTAATCTTTAGTAAAACAGGATTTTGAGAAATTGAACAGTGAGAATATTTGTTAGATCTACCATGTCTGAGCATTGCATTAAGCACTTAATAATTACCTATAATTGTAGATAGAATCATTAACTTAGATCTTAATACTATTAGTTAGAATATAACTTTCAGGGTTTAAGCAACATAAACAGGGAAATTAATATTTTTCTAGCCTGAGCAATTCTTTCAAAGACTGGTAAAGTAAGCTCAGTTTATGGCCAGATGGATACCTAGACAACATTTTAATAAACATGTCTGGTGTCATTATATCACATCCTATTTAATCTTGAAGTTAATTATTATTACCTAAACTATGTGTACATGATGTGTTCTTGTTGACCCAATTTAAATTTTAAAGGTTTTTTTTTTAACTGAAAATGGCTTAAGCAGGGAAAGTAGGAAGGAAGGAAGATGGAAGGAAATATGGAAGTAAGGAAATGATTCATTAAATACCTGTCATGTGCTAGTCCTGCCTATGTTCACCTCCATATTCACATTTAATCTCTCTCTCTCTCCCTCTGTGTGTGTGCATGTGTGTGTGTGTGTGTGTGTGTTGGAGGGGTGTCTGTCTGTCTTTTTCCCCTTCAGTTTCTCAACTGAGATTCTAAATAGAAATTATACAAAGGGCTATAAAAACTTATGTAAAACAGGACAAAAGGAAAGACAATATTCAGTAAGCCATGTAGATCTGAACATTGTAGGTTTTAATTGGCCAGAGAAATACCTATACACAAAATGGGGAAGAATGTAAGTTGAATACATTCGCTTGATTCACAAAGTCAGAAATATGACTTTTTTATTACTTCTTAATATTGTACTTATATTGTACATTTTAAGAAACTTGTGTTTTAATTTTTTAAAACTCATAAAGATTTTTCTATTTTCTAATTGTCTTACATTTGATGTTTTACAAATATGAATTAGAAGTATATTGTCTGTAATCCCAGCACTTTGGGAGGCTGAGGCAGGAGGATTTCTTGAGCCTAGGAGTTCAAGACCAGCCTGGGCAACAGAGTGAGGCTCCCTCTCTAAAAAAAAAAAAAAAAATTAGTAGTAGTGTGCACCTGTGGTCCCAGCTACTCAGGAGGCTCAGGCAGGAGGATCGCTTGATCACAGAATGTAGAGGATGCAGTGAGCCATTGTTGTGCCACTGCAATCCAGCCTGTGCAACAGAGTGGGAACCTGTATCCAAAAAAGTATATTGTCATTTTTATTATTTTGTTTTATTAAGCAATGATCCATGATTTTTGACTTCCTATTTGCTTATACTAAAAACTAAAATTGCATATTCTATATACTTGATTTTCCAGTTTGTTTTCGTTTTGGTTTTGATAAAATAGTTTTTTATCAGCACATAGATATATATATATAATTACTCTTCCAATATTTTTGTAGCCTTCTCTACTGAAATAAGTTAATTTCTGGAAGGACAAAGGAAGAAACCTTTTCCAAAGTTCACGATATCATTAAAAAAGGGGAATACATATTTATTAGAAAAAGCAAAGCAATTAAAAATAGAATAAGATGATAGATGATTCAACTTTAATCAAAGAACTCCGGGCTGAAAGATGTCAGGAATCAATGTAATACTGAAAGGAAGTAGAAATCCTCTGCCATCTAAGTATTTCTACTACCTCTAGAGAAAAGTACCAGACACTGCTGATTTCAATTTACACAGGAGACACAGGGGAAGCTTTGTGAGAGTGGGTAGGAATCACACAGCAAAACTACCACCGATGATGTGTCTATTTATGTACCTTCATGGTCTTAACTGAATGAGAGCACCATGGTTACAATACTCCATGATAACTCTCCCTACTTAGGTTTCAGACCTCTTAGGTTAAGCCTTACTCTTTTTTGTTTTGTTTTGTTTTGTTTTGCTTTTGAGACATAGTCTCTCTGTCACCCAGGCTGAAGTGCAATGGTGCCATCTCAGCTCACTGCAACCTCCCCCTCCAGGGTTCAAGCGAATCTCCGAACTCAGCCTCCCAAGTAGCTGGGATTACAGGCACCCGCCATCATGCCCAAGCCTTGTTATCTTTTTAAGGGTATTTTAAATTCAAATAATTCCTAGAGTGGCAAAGCATGACGTCACTTTAAGTCTTCTGAGAATTAGTTTACCAATGCACAGTCCTTATAAGAGAAATGTCTTTAGGCCATATGATGAGAAATAAATACTTGAGACAAAAGGAATCTGGGGAGAATAGAAAGGGATGTCCATTACAACAAAGATAAACTTTATTAACTTCCTAATTGCTCTTAGGGTCAAGTGATACAGGGAATGGAGCAATTTTTATAAATGATGCATTTACTATGAAATAAGGAAGTCTATGTGTTCTAGATACCAGTTTTCCCTAGAAGCCTTCAACTGTAAGAATAGGTACAAGCTATTTCCTCAGGATTTTCTGTAATAAATGTTTATTTTGATACCTTCCTGGAAATATGCTTGTCCTATAGTTTCTCCTAGAAGAGCAATATCTCTTTTCCTGAACAATGTTATTTATGGATCTACCACAGATACATATTATGGATAATATTGTGTACCTATTTTATGAATTTATTATTAATGTGTCTATTTATGTTATATAAGGGTGCAAGGATGTTTAGCATAGAGGCACTCTCACAGTTTTGTTTGTTTTGATTTTGTCATTTCATGCCTATATAGTAGTTAACTTTCATAGCTGTTGTCCTTGGTCTCTGTCAAAATCAGTACTGTAGCCTCTGTTTGGTCAGAATTATACTGGGAGTCTTTTGATCTCAAGAATAAAGATATTGCATAAGGCCAAGAGACAGAGATCAAAGACTTTACTTTCTTTTATTCCCTATCAATTACAATTTCAAGTACTGGCCAGCGCTTTGACAAAGAACCTTTAGACAAAGCATAATTAATGAAAAGGAAAAAAATAACATTATCAAGAAAATACCTTTTAACACTGCATAATCACATGCCTAATGGGGACGCTGGTATACTTTGCTGAAGAAAAACAATCAGATTTTTATCCCTTCCAGTTCCCATGGAAAGAAAAACTTCTTACAAGGCATTTCCAAAAACTTTAGGTCACATATAGGTAATTTTCCAGAAAATCTCCCCACATACATTAGAAATAAGACATTTAATTAGATGGCATATAAGGCTCTTTTGGCTCTAAATCCAAAGACTCTGATGATGCTATATTATCTGAAAGATAATATTTTGCAAGAAAATGACTCATTTTCATTATTTTTCTAATGCTCATCAGCTCCTCTCTCCTACTATAATAAAAGCAAATTCACACCCTCTGATTTCCAGTTCTTAACCTATTATGTGTATCATATGATAAACCATCCACTAGAATCAAATTTTCTATTTTGGCCTCAATGTCATTAACACCGCCTCTATTATTATCCATTTTTGTGTTTATGCCCTGCTTCCTTTCCCAACTGTACTTTCATCTATTCACTCAACAAATATTGAGGGAAGCCCTACTGATTGTCAGTTACTGTCATAGCCAGCAAAAAAAAAAAAAAAAAAAAAAAGAGAATGAACACAACAGTCTCCTCTTATTCACAGGAGAAAAAAAGTCCCTAAAAATAAAAGAGAATTCAATAGATTTCCCAAATTTAAATTTGTATGTTTCATTCTGAGACTGCACCTATGAGTGAAATCATTCTAGGATACAAGCAACAATACCTGGAAGAAAAACTTCCCTGAACATTTGGATAACTGCTACATTTCCAATGAAAACATTACATTTGTAAAAATCATAAAATGCCTCTAAGCATCACGCACATTTTTAATGGACCAGCTGAGGTACTACCAAATTCCACACATCCGAGTTAGCTGTCCCTTGCCCTTTTAAAACCTGGAAAGGGGAATTCTTTACTGTGAAGCAGGCAATGTCTTTTATCTGACAGTGCAAATACTGGCTGTTTTAGGCAGCTATCAGCGACATGCTCTAAAATGTGCTGTAATATGCATATCACTGGATTGAAACCACTAGTATTGGCCTTAGGCAGAATAAAAAGTGGAGGTTGCCTAATGCCTTCCTTCCCCTCAACCCGCTCCAGATCCCTTTGTCCTTACAGCATGGCTTTCCCTGTGAATTTTTTCCATGTGGCCTGGCCATCAGGAAGACTCCAAGGCCCATGACCTGTACTAAAACAATAAAATTATTTTTCCCTGAATTTTTTTTCATATTTAAATGATACATCTAAAAACTGAAAAAGTTTAGATTACAAAGGAAAGAATTTCAGATCTTATGTAAAATTGCTGTGGAAAAAAAAAAAATAATGGACCCACTAATCCCATACAGAGGCTAGTATCCATTCTAGATATTTTAAACTAGATTACTTGTGCCTTTGTGACCACAGATGGAAAACATTTTCCTTCTTGAGATTTTAAGCATCTACACTCAGAAGAGCCTCTTTGTGTGTGTGCAGAACATCTCTTTTCCTAGCTTTGTCCATCACTCCCTTGCACCATGGTATGTCCTGACTTAGAGCTATGCCGCTTTATTCTGGAGCAAAATCACACTGAGGCTCAGTCTGCATTCCATACTCCATTCTCTTCTGTTTTTAAGGCTGCTGCAGCCACTGTTATTTGCCATATTCTCGATCCAAGGGGTCTGTTAGGAGGTAGTGCTTCAAAAGGTAATTCAGTACACTGCTTTTGTTCTCAGCATGGAGGAAGGTGCAAGCTCAATGAAGCACTCAGGCAAACTAAACAGGAGGGATCTGAGATCCAGACAGTGAGTTCTCTCCGCTCCAAAGTCTCAGAGGGATGCTCTCACTTTTAAAGTGAAAACCGGATAGAATGGCACTAATCTTTCCATCACTAAAATGTAAAACAAATTTAAAAAATTCCTGTTTTAATTATTTCAAAATTTATATCTGATTCTATGACAATAAAAATACTCAAAGGAAATAATGCGCCATTTAAGTTCTTGATAGCTTGGGGTTTATTTTATTTTGTTTTTTAATCTTTGGTTTCACTTCGGCCACCCTATTTTACCCCTCTGTTTTCCTAATAAGCACATCATCATCTTTAAGGTAAAAATATTATTGATCTTAAAAATGATATCATGTTACCTTATACTTGACCTTATGTTTTTGAAAATTATTATGAAATTGGTCTCTTAGTCTGTTTGTAAACACTGAAAAACTTGGTAGAGCTTCTGATGAGAACTCTAGAACAAAAGTAATTTTAATAGCCCTTAACTGATATCTGTTCTTTAAAAGATATTATATCTTTTATTTAATACTTAATATTTATTTCATTGTTCAGAAAATCTTAACAATATTTCATTTTTTCCCTGTTCCTTGGAAATCAAACCATTTAGAAAATAACTTTTATTTTCTTTATAAATTGAGAATTTTTTTAACTTTAATGTTTGAACTCAGCAACTCAAACTTGATTGAATTGTGTCGGTGGAAATAAAAAATCCCTTTCTTTATTATTTTATACTTGTATAATCAGATGACTACTCCCTGCTACGTTTTGGTCAATTAAATCAATCCTCCACTTTGAAAGCCATAGGAGCTATCTCCAAACCCTCAGTATGCTTAAAGGGAAGAAAAAAATTAGTTCTGATCAGAGTCAGATTCCTAGGGGAAGAAGGGAAGGAAGATCAATTCACATTGTAACCGTAACATGAAAATAATTGAAACATTTCAAAAGGTACTATTTAGGCTGGTGCCATTTTCTTAAAATGTATAACATTCTGCATCAGTGTAATAATGAATTTATGTAACTTGTTCCTGAAGGGAAAGAAAGTGAACTATCTATACCCCCTATCCTATAAGCATTGTATTTTTGCATTTACATCTTTTTTGGAGTATACCTAACAACAGCCACTCTAGAACACTATACAAAACAGAAACAAAACCTCAAACTGCAGAGATATAATATCTGCAAACTTCAGGTTATAGCTAGAAAAAAATTCAAAATTAAATATATGATGATTTATTATTACAAAAATGACTATTTCGAAGCATGATGTCCATTTTTAAATGATACAATCCTCACCAACATTTTAAACAATTTATACTCAGAGTCTTTTTTTTTGCTGTAGTAATGGAGAAAAAATATTAATTCAGATGTCTATTTCCAAATAAAACCATTAATGGAGTTTTAATTATTTTTGTGCTAAAACTGGGGCGGGGGGGCAACAGTTACATTATTTTGCTTACCTATGAAGTACATTAGAGAAAATGAGCATGTTTACTGTGTAAAATCGAATGAATGAATTCGCCTTTTCCTCCCTTCATGTAGCAGAACTGTAGTGTCACTCAAGGGGGATATTAGTCAGCAGCTAACAACACAGCTATGCCCGAACGATGGGAATGCAGACACAGCCCAGACACTTCTGTCCACCTACATTAGATCAGCTACACAGAAAACTGTTTTCACTAACACATGCTAAAATAAACACAATCAGATTCAGTGCCCCACTCAAATTATTTAATGTTAATGAACATCAAACAGAATAATCAATTCATGTTTGAAGGGAATCACATCTTAAATATGCATCCATACGTCAAGCCTGGCTTCAAAGAGTATAAGAAATCAAAACAATGTGATTTCAAATTTACGAGCTGTACACTTTTAACACATTTGCTATAAGAAGTGAATTGAGTATATTTTGTGTTCAGTATTGTTTTCTAACATTTGTTTGTCCAATTTGTACCCCGGGCTACTAAAATCTCTCTTGTTGAGAAAGTCTTATCCAGACACATAGATTCAAGCTTTTACTACTATATTTTAAATTATACTAATATGATAGCCTCTGAAAATGATGATATGACAGTGAAATCCCTTTATTAGTGTGTAATTATGAGAAGTTTTTAAAAGTATTTTTATTGCTGTGGGTCTATATACATGACTTAGAGTACAATAGCATGATGTATTCAAAATTAAATGCATGCTGAGAAGGAAAGATTATCATTTAAGTCTTAGAAAGACATTAAAATCCTAAGCACAGTAAAAGTTATCTGACCTAGAGGATAAGGAGGGTTCTGTGATACCACATCTTATCATGGAGAACAAAAAGATTGAGGCATTCGAGACCAACACCTCTCCAGCCAGGTTGCCGGAGCTCAAATCCCACCCCTAATACATGTTGGATCTGTGACAGTGGGCACATTACTTTACCTTTTGTGCCTCAGTTTTCTAAACTGCAAAATGGGATAATAGAAGAGATATCTGTCTCCAAGGACTGTTTTGGCTGTCAATCAGTTATATTTACAAAGCATTCATAAGAGTTAAGATTATACATACATATTATATATTGCATTATTTTATTATGTAAGATTATTATATATAATATTTCTATATGTGAATTCTAAGGTATCCTAAGAATTCACATATATAAGTATTCAGGTATTGCCAACTGTGTTACACAAATTTTATACACTCCCTCCACACCTGCTTCACCATCACTCCAGTTGAGGAGTGATGGTGAAGACATTCACTGTTTTAAATGCTTTCGTCTTATCTTCTCTCTTGAAACAAGATCTGTTTCTTCTTTTACATATACCTGCATTTTGCTTAAGGTGTGTGTTTTCCAAACACCGAGTGCTTGTAAATAGGGAGAGAAGGCATTAAGTTGAACAATTATTCTAATATTGAAGACTATCTCTTTTTATTTCGCAGGAAAAAGTGACAGTATATGCTTAATCATTTTCAGAAGGCTATAAGACATTTTTAAAATGTTTAAGTGATGTATGTTTTGTCTTATTTTGCCTGTATAATATATTGACAATGAAGTAACATGGCATATTTATTGGTATGAAAAGCAGATCATCTACAATGATAAGATTGTTTTAAGATGAAAGCTTTTTATTTTAAAGCTTTAGTAGACTTCTCAACACTTTATTATTTTAAATCTGAAAAATAATCAAAATAGAACTAAATGTGTAAAACTCTGATCCATTTTGCTATATATTCATAATCATTATAATCACTAGTTTACATCAAATAATAGTATGATAAAAATGCTAATTTCATCTTTTTTTTTTTTTTTGAGATGGAGTCTTGCTGTGTCACTCAGGCTGGAGTGCAGTGGCACGATCTTGGCTCACTGCAACATCCACCTCCCAGGTTCAAGTGCTTCTCCTGCCTCAGCCTCCATAGTAGCTGGGACTACAAGTGCATGCCAACACGCCTGGCTCATTTTTTGTATTTTTAGTAGAAACAAGGTTTCACCGTGTTAGCCAGGATGGTCTCGATCTCCTGACCTCGTGATCTGCCCGCCTTGGCCTCCCAAAGTGCTGGTATTACAGGCGTGAGCCACCATGCTCAGCCAATTTCATATTTTTATTGGAAACAATGCCTCAAAAAAAAAAAAAATCTTTACATTGCTTTGATTGAGTTAACTGTGTGTACTTCTTCAAGGAAAGATGACATGTGTAATGTTAGCTTGAACTTCTGCATATTCTTTCTGCCAATATGACAGCATCAGTAATTGCACAGCTTGCTTTGATCCAATACAGAAGAACCAATTAAGAAAGAATAGCTGTAGTTTTTAACTTGTAGAAAATGGAGAGGTTTAGAAACCTCCTATTTTAGAAAACAGGATGGCTAACCATGGAAACAGAACAGCTTAATTGTGTTTGTGGCAGACTGAGACGAAATCAGTAGTTTCCAGATCATGTGATGAGTGCCTTTTTATTAGAATAAATTGCTACTGCTGAAAGAACTATACAAAAGGAGTGTCAGAAAAGGAAAAAAAGAGAAGGATAAAACACTCTCAGGTACAACATGCAGGAAAAGAAAAAGAGGGACTTATTTCTCCTTCCACTTGACATTATTGTCAAATTATACAAAGATTCTCAGAAAGATTGGACAAAAAAATACAAGGCAGTATACTGGATTTAGCCTGTCTGGGAACTTATATTAGAGCTTAGTATAGATGATTACCTATTTGCTTGTGTTGTTTGAATAAATTATAAATTTTGTAACGATTCTTATAAAGTCAACTGCTAACTTCTAATTTTAATGCATTGCATTTATAAAGAACATTATAATCAAAGGAAGTCCAAACATGATAATCAGATATTAAAATGTATATGAATAAATAAAAAGGGACTAAGAAAATACAAATGTTTATCAATCTTCATAACTCTATGAGGTACCAAGTTGTGGTATTATCCATCATGGTATGTGGTACATAACAAAATTTTCTAATTGAAAGGGTTTAGTTTGAGTGATTTGTAAATATGTATCGAATGAATGAATGAATCCCCATTGAACAAGGCCCCTATGCTGCTGGATTCAGTGTCCCTCCTCTGATGGCCTCCCGTAGATGGGTGAGAAGAGCAGCAGTGCTCCTCTGATGGAGAGAAGGCTGTTGGAAAGAGTAGAGGGGCTTGGAGAAGCCACACAGTGATTGGAGTAGTAGTTTTTATTAAAAAAAAAATTAAATAAAACAAATTTAAAAACCTGAACACATTTAAAACTTCTGCCATACAGGACACAGTTATAAATCGAAAACATCCTGGTTATCCTTTGTGTAAACATATCTTATGGACGTATGTTAAGTATGTTCCACCATGGAGTCTAGCAACTTCTCATGACCAAACACAGTTTCATGAAAGTTATCTCCCACCACGGGTGGATTTATGACATCATTTTTTTAATATGTAATTTTTTATCACCCCCGGGGTCGCTAATTCCCAGCCCTATGTTTTGGTTTAAGTCTTTTATCTAAATAACCAATATGACTCTTACCTCATCTCTATTTGGCTCATCAGGATGCCGCACAGTGAAACATCTGTGGGTTCAAGACTGCAGGGTTCAGCATTTGCATAAAAGGCACTAATGAGACATTTAATCTGACCTTGCATCTGTTGTTCAGCCTCTTTTCTCTCTCCTTTAATTTCTAAAACTGACAAGAAAGGGAAGCACCAGGCTTCATCTCTTTCACTTGAAGATCAAGAAAGAAAAATAAAATAAAAATGTTATGAAGTAACATTTGGGCTATATAGGAACAAAAAAAAGCTGCTTTCAAAATACATTATCATTATCCACAAACGATTACAGATGACTTGATAAAATAATTAATACAGAAGGCAAATGGCCTTTTTAACTTGAAATCCATAGAGTAAAAGGCATCGTCTAAAATTAAATCATGAGAGAAATGATCATGTATCTTCTGTGTATAGTTTTCTTGATTTGTTTCAAAAAACTGAAAGAAATAAGCAGTTATGTCTTAATTTAGAGACTTTATAATTTCAAATGGGCAGCAATATCTCAAATTATGAGCACTTTTTCATTTTGCTTTTTATGAAAAGAGAGAACAGATGAACGTCTGTCTGGCCCATTTCAATCTATTTTCTTTTGTTGCTAGAATTATTACATTCTAAGGCAATTCTAAGCCACAAGAAGCTATAGCTGTAACAGGAAATTAAATATAGCAATTAACCTAAGGCTACTCATAATTGATAGCATAAAGCAGAATTCATGAATTGTAGTATCACTAATTGAAAAAAACAAATGTATAAACAAAATGTAAATAAACACAAGTCAAAAATATTCAACACAGGAAGTCAGCAAGGTGGCAGAGAGGAGACTCTTGACGCTCCCTCCTCCCACAAACACACCAAGTAAATAGTCACAAGTGGATCAGTTCTCTCCCAGAGAAAGCCAGAATCCAGCTCAAAGACTCCTACACACCTGACAACTATGAAAATACACCCAAATGAGTAGAAAAAGTGGAGATACACTCAGGCATAACCCCACCCTGAGCACAGTGCCTTACATTTGGAAAGAAACCCCAACTCCCAGCTTCTTCCTGAGGGGTAAGGGGCTTGCACCACACCTACAGTGCCCAACTTTTACCATCACTGCAAGGGGGAGGGGCTCTTAGATCACCCCACTTGCAGAATGGCAGGGACAGCGCATTGGGAGATTTCCCTCAAGCACAAAAACAAAGAAGAATTTGAACTGCCTCTGAGGGCACTCTCAGCAGTGGTAGCCCCTAGATCAGTCCAGCTTCCACCCTCCCCCTGGAGAAGGTTTGGCTTCACAGCAGCTCCCTGTGGTTCTGGCCTTTAACAGGTCAGTCTCGGGGAGCCTACAAAGCAATAAAGAAAAAGCCAACTTGAGCCTAAACAGGAAGCACAGCACCTCCCGGGGCCTTCCCTGGCTTTCTCCAGTGCTAACCCCAGCCCTGCAGTCTTTCTGCGAAGAGTTGAACTCTTGTCCCAGCAACACTGGGAGGGACAGCACTCCTGTGCCTTCTCCCTCAGCTTGCTCTAGAGATAAACTCTGCAATCTCTTATTGGAAGGAAGCAGAGAGACCTCTTCACGCCTTAAGGGAAAGTGGACACTCCAGACCAGAAGTCTCCCCTGCTATGAGGGAGGGCGTCTTCTGAATGCTCAAGCAGGACTGTGGGCACTCTCTGCACCTTCTTCCTCAGCTTGACCCAGCAGTAAATATAGATCTGAAGACCCTCCCTGGAGGCAGTTTCTACATGCATCAAACACTTCAACTTTTACAGTCTTTGCTGGGGACTGGCTCCTAAATCACCTAGCTCTGGGAGTTGACAGAACTCTGCACTCCTGAATCTCCTAGACCACAGGGAACAAAAGGTGACTTTTAAACTTGCAAACATTCAACAGGTATCTCCCCAGGTTCAAAGTGAGCAGTCTGATCAAGAGTACAGGCATCTGTCTCAGCCCCATTCCTTGGTGTAAGGCAGAATGGATGAGAAAGAAACTCTGGCTCTCAGCTTCTCTGAAAAGAGAGACAGAAAGAACTGGAACATGCATCTAACACCCCGATCTCTCCAGCCACATTCCTAGGGACTGGCTTCTATTAAATGTCTCTCAAGGCGATAGCACAACTTGATACTCTCCCATTTATTGGGGCCACTAAGAACAAAGACAGCAGGCTGGACAAACACAAAACTTAGAGGCACTTAGAATCTCTGACTGGGCTGATTAAGGAGGAACACTGACGAATGGGACAGGATAGAAAGCCCAGAAAATATGCTCAAGTTTTTATGATCAATTGATTTCTTTCAAAGGTGACAAAAAACACAATAGGAAATGACAGATTTTTTTCAACAAATGCTGATGGGAAAACTGAATATTCATATTCAGAAGAATGAAATCAGACCCCATATCACTAGAAATACAAATATCAATTTATATATATATATATACATATATTATATATATATAATTTTTTGAGATGGAGTCTCTTTCTGTCATACAGACTGAGTGGTGCGATCTTAGCTCACTGCAACCTCCGCTTCACAGGTTCAAGAGATTCCCCTGCCCCAGCCTCCTGAGTAGCTGGGACTACAGGTATGTGCTACCACACCTGGCTAATTTTTGTGTTCTTAGTAGAGACGGAGTTTCAGCATGTTGGCCAGGCTGGTCTCAAAGTCCTGACCTCAGGTGATCTGCCCGCCTCTGCCTCCCACAGTGCTGGGATTACAGCTGTGAGCCACCGCGCCAGGCCCAAATATCAATTTAAAATTGATAAGAGACTTAAACATAAGACCTAAAACTACAAAGATACTATAAGAAAACAGGAGAAAAGCTCCACAACTTTGGTCTGGGTAATTATTTTTTAGATGGGACTCCAAAGGCACAGGCAGCAAAAGCAAAAATAGACAAATGGCATTGCCTCAAACTAAACAGCTTCTGCGTAGCAAAGGAAACAACTTGATGAAGAGAGAAACCGGATTTAAAGAAAATATTTGCAAATTATACACCTGATGAGGGGTTAATATCCACGTCACATGAGGAATTTAACTCATGACAAGAAAACAACCCAATTATAAAATGTGCAAAGAATCTGAACAGGCATTTCTCAAAAGAAGAGATATGAATGGCCAATAGATACATGAAAAACTGCTCCACGTCTCCAATTAGAGAAATGCAAATTAAAGCCACAGTGGGACATCACCACATGCCTATTAGAATGGCTATTATCAAAACGACTGATGCCAACAAGTATTGGCAAGGATGTGGAGAAAAGGTAATCCTTGTACATTGTTGATGGGAATGTATATTAGTACACCTATTTTGGAAAATAGCATGGGAGTAACTCGTAAATCTAAAAATAGAATTACTATGTGATTCAGCAATCCCACTTGTGGATATATATCCAAAGGGAGTGAAATCTGTATGTCAAGGAGATATCGGCATTCCCAGATTGCTTTTACATTATTCACAATAGCCAAGATATGAAAGCAATATAAGTAGGAACAGATGAATGGATAAAGAAAATGCAGTATATATACACTGCAGAATACTATATACCCTTAAAAAAGAAGGAAATTTCATCATTTGCAATAACATGGATGAAACTGTAGAACAATACGCTAAATGAAATAAGCCAAACACAGAAAGACAAATACGGTATGATCTCACTTATATATGGACTCCAAAGTAGTCTATTTCAGAAACAAGGAATAGAAATGCGGATACCAGAAACTAGGAGCGGAGGGAAGGGATGAGGAAAGAGAAGATGTTAATCAGAGGTTCAAAGAATTAGTTAGACTGAAGGAATGAGCTTTAGTGATGTAATGCACTGTATGTTGGCCACAGATAATAATAATGTATATTTCAGATTTGCTTTTAAAAAGTTGTAATGTTCTCACCACGGAAAAGTGATAGATTGGTGAGGTGAAGGTCATGTTAAGTCACTCGATTGAAAACTTTCTATAATGCCTACATAGATTAAATGTCACATTGTACAGATATATGTAATTACAGATATACATAATTGTCAGTAAAATATGTTAATCACACACATAAAAAATCGCCAACACACCAAAGCCTAACAGTGAAACGAAACTATGTTGCCAAGATATGTGTTACTGGTTATTCTGAGATGTTAGAGCTTCGAATCCTCTCATCAACTAACTCTCACCCATAATCACAAGTTCATAACATTCAAAATCACCTTATCATATAGATGTTTAGTAGTAAATTGATGTTAGAAAATTCAGGAAGTTCCTCAATGAGATTGAGGTTAAAAAATAGTGGTATCAACACTTTTTATCTCAAATGTTAAGGCAGCAAATAAGGGGATTTTACATCGCTGGCAGCTTATGTGTTGCTAACCGCCTCTTCCAGAAAAACGGTGGATAGGTTGGGTTGTGGGGGAGTGATACTGTCTTCTCTCATTGAAAATCCTTAGAAGAACTTAAAGCAGATAATACTAACCAGACTTTGATCAATTTACTAGAGTAGTTGTTTAAATATGATTTATATTGATTGTCCTTCCTCTGTCTTCCCTAGTTGGTATATCCCAACTAATAGATGAGTACTTAATATTATTTGTATGTTCTACTTTCCTTCTTATAAAATCTAATATATATATTTTTCTAGTTAAATGAAGGAGTAGGTGCAGAGATGTGACAAATAAATCTCTGTAACTGGTTTTGATGAATTAGTTGTAAACACCACTGCACTCAGATCAGCCAATCTTTTTCTTTCTTTCTCTTTCTTTCTTTCTTTCTTTTCTTTCTTCTTTCTCTTTTCTTTCCTTCCTAATTTCTTTCTTTCTTTCCTTCCTTCCTTTTTTTTTTTTTTTTTTTTTTTGTAAAGACGGGGTCTTGCTTTGTTGCCCAGGCTGGTCTCAAACTCCAGGCTTCAAGGGATTCTCCAGCCTCTGCCTCTCAAGTGCTGGAATTACAGGTCTGAGCCACCATGCCTGACCTCTATAAAATGTCATATTTTTAATAAACAATGTTGATTTGTCATAAGAAGCAATCACTAGAAACAATGATTTAGTCATTCCTCTCAACCAAAAATGATGTATAATATTTGTTGTTTTAGGTATTTGTGGCATAGAAATGAACAAGTCACTTGTTTTTAAGTTAAACTAAACTGTACAAACCCAAACTTGAGTACTCAGACTTGGATTTGGGTCAGAGAAATTTGCTTTGTCCTCATTTGTCCAACTAAACAGATAGACGTATGTACTTTTTAAAAGGGAAAAGTGTTTATTTGTAAAATTTGAAATCACATTTATTGGAGCACAAAAACGGTGTGGTGTCATTGCTTTTTTATCAATATAACAATATCTGACCTAAAAAGAAAGCTTCAGAATCACAGTGAATTGATTTTTTTTAACTTCGTCAAGGACGATGTAAATCACTAGCATTTCTTCCTGTTTCATTGTACTGAGTGGTGCTTCCTTAGAACTAAAACATAAATACACATTTTTGCCAGAGTGATTTTACAGATTATGCTATATTGTAATAGCCAATAGAGGTAACTGTTAAAATTCCAAGTATTATGAATGTCTGAATTGTCTCTTAAGGGTTTTATATGACTATTAGTAAAATAGAGTTTTATAATACTTAATTCCAACTGACTTCAGTGCAAATCCACAGTACATAATGGATGGATGGGGGAAGGGAAGAAAAGTAGGAAGGATAAATGGATGAATGGATAAATTGATAGACCATGAATATCACTGCTATCTGACTACAAGTTGCTACTTCGATTATAGTAAGTAAAAGTAATCACAATGGTAATAATATAGGGAAAGACTAGTCAGAGACACATTAACAATTAAAAACTTAATCTCAGTGTTATATCAGATATTAAACTGTACATCAACAGGGGGATGCATTAAAAGGCATCAAAATAGCTAAAGAAGACAAAAGAAAATAAAACAGGAAAATAGTGTACAATTATAGTTCCACTGAACTACTTGATTTCCACCGCTAACTTTTCAAATAAGAGGAAAATATGCTTTATCAACACACAATGCAATAGTATCTGCTCCTTGGCTTTTAAAAACAACTGAGGAATCAGAAATAATTCAATTCATAAAAAACACTGATACAAATTCAATCTCAGCTTAATACAATATTAGAATAATATCAACATAAATAATAGCTTCTGTGTAGTGGGTAACAATGATAGGTAATTTCATTTTAATTAAATGTCAGCATGAAAATTCTATTCGCATTTATCATGCTAACTATGCAGACCGTGTACCAAAGAGAACAAAAACAGCAGTTTGAATGTGTTATTTTCATTCAAATATATTGTACCTGCTGGCATTCTGATTAGTGTTTACTCATTTTAGCATTAAAAATACCAAGTTTAATTTTTTGACCCACTATGTAGTACTATCAATATTATGTAAGACAAACATACAGAAAAGCAGTTTGCACAGTCATTACACAATGACATATTTGCACTAACTCTATGTCACAATTGCATTTCGATAGCAGCAAAGGACTTTCTTTGTATTTAGTTCAAATTGTTAAATTCTATCCCCTCTTCTTTTGTTCAAATTGTTAAATTCTATTTCCCCTTTCCCTTCTTTCCTTCTTTCCTTATTTCCTTATTTCCTTCCTTCCTTCCTTCCTTCCTTCCTTCCTTCCTTCCTTCCTTCCCTTCCTTCCTTCCTTCCTTCCTTCCTTCCTTCCTTCCTTCCTTCCCTTCCCTTCCCTTCCCTTCCTGCCTTCCTGCCTTTCTGCCTTCCTGCCTTCCTTTCTTCTTTTTTTTTTCTTTGACAGAGTCTTGCTGGGTCACCCAGGCTGGAGTGCAATGGCGAGACCTTGGCTCACTGCAACCTCCGCCTCCAGGGTTCAAGCGATTCTCCTGCCTCATCCTCCGAGTAGCTGGGATTACAGTCGCCCGCCAACACGCCTGATTAATTTTTGTATTTTCAGTAGAGACAGGGTTTCACTATGTTGTCCAGGCTGGTCTGGAACTCTTGACCTTAGATGATCCACCTGCCTCGGCCTCCCAAAATGCTGGGATTACATGCATGAGCCACCACACCCCACCTATTTCTCCTTTCTTAACAGAAGTCTGATTTAGAATTAGTGTGAAGATGAGAAGGCCCATGAAATGGCTTTGAGATCTACCTGCTGCTGTCAGGGCCACTGGCCGCTAAGATGCCTTACTGCAAATGAGAAAATGCACCTCTGTGCTGCTTGGAGAGTCCTTCATTTTCAGCTCACTCATACTCTCTAACAGAGACCCCTTCTTCAGGGCACAGCCTACATAAACATATATGGCAGCCCGAGAGCACTGTTAAAACAAATCACACATTCTGGAAGTCCAGCAAAATCCTTCAAAATGGCTCGCTCCAAAGTTAAAACAGGAAATGTAGGTAAGACTTCAATGGTCAATGGAAACATCTTAAAATTACTTTAACCAAAACAATGCCCTTGGTCATTTCCAATAATAAAAAAATGGTTCTTCTCACATCTAGTTCTCCCACCTGCACTCAATATTTAAAACTAAGCCCAATATAATGGGTTTAAAAGATAGTCTGGTGTTTGCTCTTCAGTAAGTACAAAGTTTTTCTTTCTTTCTTTATTATTATTATTATTATTATTATACGTTAAGTTCTGTGGTACATGTGCACAACGTGCAGGTTTGTTACATAGGTATACATGTGCTATGTTGGTGTGCTGCACCCGTTAACTCGTCATTTACATTAGGTATATCTCCGAATGCTATCCCTCTCCCCTCCCACCACCCTATGACAGGCCCCAGTGTGTGATGTTCCCCACCCTGTGTCCAAGTGTTCTCATTGTTCAATGCCCACCTATGCGTGAGAACACGTGGTGTTTAGTTTTCTGTCCTTGTGATAGTTTGCTCAGAATGATGGATTCCAGCTTCATCCATGTCCCTAAAAGGACATGAACTCATACTTTTTTATGGCTGAATAGTATTCCATGGTGTATATGTACCACATTTTCTTAATCCAGTCTATCATTGATGGACATTTGGGTTGGTTCCAAGTCTTTGCTATTGTGAATAGTGCCACAATAAACATACGTGTGCATGTGTCTTCGCAGCAGCATGATTTATAATCTTTTGGGTACATGCCCAGTAATGGGGTGGCTGGGTCAAACGGTATTTCTAGTTCTAGATCCTTGAGGAATCACCACACTGTCTTACACAACGGTTGAACGAGTTTACACTTCCACCATAAAAGCATTCCTATTTCTCCACATCCTCACCAGCACCTGTTGTTTCCTGACTTTTTAGTGATCGCCATTCTAACTGGTGTGAGATGGTATCTCATTGTGGTTTTGATTTGCATTTCTCCGATGGCCAGTGATGATGAGCATTTTTTCATATGTTTTTTGGCTGCATAAATGTCTTCTTTTGAGAAGTGTCTGTTCATAACCTTTGCCAACTTTTTGATGGGGTTGTTTGATTTTTTTCTTGTACATTTGTTTAAGTTCTTTGTAGATTCTGGATATTAGCCCTTTGTCAGATGAGTAGATTGTAAAAATTTTCTCTCATTCTGCAGGTTGCCTGTTCACTCTGATGGTAGTTTCTTTTGCTGTGCAGAAGCTCTTTAGTTTAATTAGATCCCATTTGTCAATTTTGGCTTTTGTTACCATTGCTTTTGGTGTTTCAGTCATGAAGTCCTTGCCCATGCCTATGGCCTGAATGGTACTGCCTAGGTTTTCTTCTAGGCTTTTTATGGTTTTAGGTCTAACATTGAAGTCTTTGATCCATCTTGAATTAACTTCTGTATAGGTTTAAGGAAGGGATCCAGTTTCAGCTTTCTACATATGGCTAGCCAGTTTTCCCAGCACCATTTATTAAATAGGGAATGCTTTCCTCATTTCATGTTTTTGTCAGGTTTGTCAAAGATAAGATGGTTGTAGATGTGTGGTATTATTTCTGAGGGCTCTATTCTGTTCCATTGGTCTATACCTCTGTTTTGGTACTAGTACCATACTGTTTTGGCTACTGTAGCCTTGTAGTATAGTTGGAAGTCAGGTAGCGTGATGCCTCCAGCTTTGGTCTTTTGGCTTAGGATTGTCTTGGCAATGATGGCTCTTTTTTGGTTCCATATGAACTTTAAAGTAGTTTTTTCCAATTCTGTGAAGAAAGTCATTGGTAGCTTGATGGGGATGGCATTGAATCTATAAATTACCTTGGGCAGTATGGCCATTTTCACAATATTGATTCTTCCTATCCATGAGCATGGAATGTTCTTCCATTTGTTTGTGTCCTCTTTTATTTCGTTGAGCAGTGGTTTGTAGTTCTCCTTGAAGAGATCCTTCACATCCCTTGTAAGTTGGATTCCTAGGTATTTTATTCTTTTTGAAGCAATTGTGAATAGGAGTTCCCTCATGATTTGGCTCTCTATTTGTCTGTTATTGGTGTATAGGAATGCTTGTGATTTTTCACATTGATTTTGTATGTTGAGACTTCGCTGAAATTGCTTATCAGCTTAAGGAGATTTTGGGCTGAAATGATGGAGTTTTCTAAATATACAGTCATGTCATCTGCAAACAGAGACAATTTGTCTTCCTCTTTTCCTAACTGAATACCTTTATTTCTTTCTCTTGCCTAATTGCCCTGGCCAGAACTTCCAACACTATGTTGAATAGATTTGGTGAGAGAAGGCATCCCTGTCTTGTGCCAGTTTTCAAAGGGAATACTTCCAGTTTTTGCCCATTCAGTATGATATTGGGTGCGGGTTTGTCATAAATAGCTCTTATTATTTTGAGATATGTCCCATCAATACCTAGTTTATTGAGAATTTTTAGCATGAAGGGATGTTGAATTTTGTCAAAGACCTTTAGGCATCTATTGAGATAATCATGTGGTTTTTGTCTTTTGTTCTGTTTATATGATGGATTACGTTTATTGATTTGCATATGTTGAACCAGCTTTGCATCCCAGGGATGAAGCCAACTTGTCTTTGGTTCTATTTATATGATGGATTACATTTATTGATTTGTGTTTGTTGAACCAGCCTTGCATCCCAGGGATGAAGCCGACTTGATCATGGTGGATAAGCTTTTTGATGTGCTGCTGGAGTCGGTTTGCCAGTATTTTATTGAGGATTTTTGCATCAATGTTCATCACGGATATTGGTCTAAAATTCTCTTTTTTTTGTTGTGTCTCTGCCAGGCTTTGGTATCAGAATGATGTTGGCCTCAAAAAATGAATTAGGGAGGATTCCCTCTTTTTCTGTTGACTGGAATAATTTCAGAAGGAATGGTACCAGTTCCTCTTTGTACCTCTGGTAGAATGCAGCTGTGAGTCCATCTGGTCCTGCACTTTTTTTGGTTGGTAGGCTATTAATTATTGTCTCAATTTCAGAATCTGTTATTGGTCTATTCAGGGATTCAACTTCTTCCTGGTTTAGTCTTGGGAGGGTGTATATGTCCAGTAATTTATCCATTTCTTCCAGATTTTCTAGTTTATTTGCATAGAGGTGTTTATAGTATTCTCTGATGGTAGTTTGTATTTCTGTGGGATCGGTAGTGATATCCCCTTTATCATTTTTTATTGCATCTATTTGATTCTTCACTCTTTTCTCCTTTATTAGTCTTGCTAGCGGTCTATCAATTTTGTTTACGGTTTCAAAAAACCAGCTCCTGGATTCACTGATTTTTGAAGGGCTTTTTGTGTCTCTATCTCCTTCAGTTTCGCTGTGATCTTAGTTATTTCTTGCCTTCTACAAGCTTTAGAATGTGTTTGCTCTTGCTTCTCTAGTTCTTTTAATTGTGATGTTAGGGTGTCAATTTTAGATCTTTCCTGCTTTCTCTTGTGGGCATTTAGTGCTATAAATTTCCCTCTATACCCTGCTTTAAATGTGTGCCAGAGATTCTGGTGTGTTGTGTCTTTGTTCTCATTGGTTTCAAAGAACATCTTTATTTCTGCCTTCATTTTGTTATGGACCTCTTAGGGTGCCCCTCTGAGACAAAGCTTCCAGAGGAAGGATCAGGCAGTAACATTTGCCATTCTGCAGCCTCTGCTGGTGATATCCGGGCAAATAGGTCTGGAGTAGACCTCCAGCAAACTCCAACAGACCTGCAGCTGAGGGTCCTGACTGTTAGAAGGAAAACTAACAAACATAAAGGACATCCACACCAAAACCCCATCTGTATGTCACCATCGTCAAAGACCAAAGGTAGATAAAACCACAAAGATGGGGAGAAACCAGAGCAGAAAAGCTGAAAATTCTAAAAATCAGAGTGCCTCTTCTCCTCCAAAGGAATGCAGCTCCTCACCAGCAATGGAACAAAGCTAGATGGAGAATCATTTTGACCAGTTGACAGAAGAAGGCTTCAGATGATCGGTAATAAAAAACTTCTCCGAGCTAAAGGAGAATGTTCAAACCCATCACAAAGAAGCTAAAAACCTTGAAAAAATATTGGATGAATGGCTAACTAGAATAAACAGTGTAGAGAAGTCCTTAAATGATCTGATGGAGCTGAAAACCATGGCACGAGAACTACGTGATGCATGCACAAACTTCAGTAGCTGATTTGATCAAATGGAAGAAAGAGTATCAGTGATTGAAGATCAAATGAATGAAATGAAGCCAGAAGAGAAGTTCAGAGAAAAAAAGAGTAAAAAGAAATGAACAAAGCCCCCCAAAAATATGGGAGTATGTGAAAAGACCAAATCTATGTCTGATTGGTATACCTGAAAGTGATGGGGAGAATGGAAGCAAGTTGGAAAACACTCTTCAGGATATTGTCCAGGAGAACTTCCCCAACCTAGCACGGCAGGCCAACATTCAAATTCAGGAAATATAGAGAATGCCACAAAGATACTCCTCGAGAAGAGCAATTCCAAGACACACAATTGTCAGATTCACCAAAGTTGAAATGAAGGAAAAAATATTAAGGGCAGCCAGAGAGAAAGTCAGGTTGCCCACAAAGCGATGCCCATCAGACTAACAGCGGATCTCTTGGCAGAAGCTCTACAAGCCAGAAGAGAGTGGGGGCCAATATTCAACATTCTTAAAGAAAAGAATTTTCAACCCAGAATTTCATATCCAGCCAAACTAAGCTTCATAAGTGAAGGAGAAATAAAATCCTTTACAGACAAACAAACACTGAGAGATTTTGTCACCACCAGACCTGCCTTACAAGAGCTCCTGAAGGAAACACTAAATATGGAAAGGAACAACCGGTACCAGCCACTGCTAAAACATGCCAAATTGTAAAGACCATCGATGCTAGGAAGAAATTGCATCAACTATCAAGCAAAAGAACCAGCTAACATCATAATGACAGGATCAAATTCACACATAACAATATTAACCTTAAATGTAAATGGGCTAAATGCTCCAATTAAAAGACACAGACTGGCATATTGGATAAAGAGTCAAGACCCATCAGTGTGCTGTATTCAGGAGACCCATCACAGTTGCAGAGACACATACAGGCTCAAAATAAAGGGATAGAGGAAGATCTACCAAGCAAACGGAAAACAAACAAACAAAAAAAGCAGGGGTTGCAATCCTAGTCTCTGATAAGACAGACTTTAAACCAACAAAGATCAAAAGAGACAAAGAAGGCCATTACATAATGGTAAAGGGATCAATTCAACAAGAAGAGCTAACTATCCTAAATATATATGCACCCAATACAGGAGCACCCAGATTCATAAAGCAAGTCCTTAGAGACCTACAAAGAGACTTAGACTCCCACACAATAATAATGGGAGACTTTAACACTCCACTGTTAACATTAGACAGATCAACGAGACAGAAAGTCAACAAGGATATCCAGGAATTGAACTCAGCTCTGCACCAAGTGGACCAAAGACACATTTACAGAACTCTCCACCCCAGATCAACAGAATATACATTCTTCTCAGCACCACATCACATTTATTCCAAAATTGACCACATAGTTGGAAGTAAAGCACTCCTAAGCAAATGTAAAAGAACAGAAATTATAACAAACTGTCTCTCAGACCACAGTGCAATCGAACTAGAACTCAGGATTAAGAAACTCACTCAGAACTGCTCAACTACATGGAAACTGAAAAATCTGCTCCAGTATAAATTTTCAGTTATGCAACAGGAATAAATTCAACAGAACTGCTGTACAACATTCTACCTATAGCTAGCATCGGTGTATTGTGAACTTAAAATTTTAACAGGGTAGATTTCATGTTGTATTCTTACTACAGTAATTAAAAAAAACTTCTGTTTTGTATTTACTTTAAAATAATGTTTAAAAACTGAGGGGGGTACATGATTTGAGACTGGCAAATTGCTTATAATTGAGGCAAATGAGAGGTACATGAGTGTTTATTATGTCATTCTCTGAATTTTTGTTCATGTTTGAAAACAGATTTAAAAGTTATGCCTGAGTGTCATTTCCTATAGTGTTCTTTCCTCTTGTTTCCCCATCACTTTTGATTTTCTCAATCCCTTTGTGAATCCCTACCTATGTCTCCTATAACACATGGGTTCACGTATGCATGCATGCACACACACATGCACACAAAGGTGTACATAGTTTCTCCCATCTCTGAATCTCAATACCATTACTTTAGTACCTATTACTTTAGATTTAATCATGTACTTACCTGTTTCTACCAGCCAAAAGCTGTGTCTGCTACAGTACAGAAAACTGGTAACTCTTGTTGAATAATACATTTATTACAAAGGTCATATTTTTATGGGGATAACTTTTTCACCTGTTTGAGTATGAAATATGTCTCCAGAGATGAATTTCTAGTAACAGAAATATAGTACATGTAAGAGCAAAGTAATAACATAGTAATAATAAGATGATGATGATGATGGTAAGAGCTCTACATTCATTGCTTTTATGGCTGGAATTGTATGGTTTGACCCACATTTTATTCTGAGCTTACCACTCAGGACTCAAGAGCCGATATGCCATGCTGTTTAAGTGTTCTGCCTCTAACATTGAACTGTCTTTTTATATCTCAACTGCAACACTTTTCAGATATGCAATATTGTGCAAATGACTTAGCTTTTTTTTTTTTTTTTTTTTTTTTGAGACGGAGTCTTGCTCTGTCACCCAGGCTGGAGTGCAGTGGCGCAATCTCGGCTCACTGCAAGCTCTGCCTCCCGGGTTCACGCCATTCTCCTGCCTCAGCCTCCAAGTAGGTGGGACTACAGACGCCCGCCACCACGCCCGGCTAATTTTTTGTATTTTTAGTAGAGACGGGGTTTCACCGTGGTATCTATCTCCTGACCTCAGAATTCGCCCGCCTCGGCCTCCCGAAGTGCTGGGATTACAAGCGTGAGGCACCGCGCCCGGCCTACTTAGCTTTTTTGCTTCAGTTTTTTCCTTCCATAAATCTCGAAGAATCTTTGTCAGGATTAAATGTGTTAATATATATCAGGCATTTAATATTATCTCTGAAATATAATAGATACTATATGTGTCAGCTATTAATATTTCTGCCATACAACAGGCACTCAAGATTTTTGACTAAGTGAATGAAAGATCACATATATAAACCATTTTGACTAACTTAGTTGATAATTTGTGTCATTTAATATTACCTTACCAAATTGACAGATACAGAAGTTGAGTTTGTCTAAATATTTTTAAATCATCTGTAAATAATAACAAAACAAACTTCTATTAGGTGGGACTGAAAAGGGGCACATATACTTTAAATTTTTAAATCTTTTCGTTTTGTCATGTAGCAAGAAATTGTATATGATGCCTTAATTTCTTTTTGCTTTTCAGAAAATATTTGTCCTATCATTATGTCATTAATTATATTTTTGCTGTACACTAAAAATTATCCACTACAACCGCTGATAAACTACTCAGGATAATGTTCTTTTATCCTGTGGCAAATAGACTCCCATTAATTTTTCAGAAAGAGTGAAAGAAGAGTTGTACCTTTTCCAATCCTAAGAGGTAGCTTGGAGAGGAAATTGTTGGAAATGAGGAGGGAGGTGGAACTTACAACTTAGCCATAATCATTCCTCCTTCATTAGTTGACAAGAGGTTTACCATTAACCTCCTTCACAGTACCACAACAATTTCTTTGGCTACTTCCACACCCAGCACACAGGCTGTCCCTCCTGTGTTTATGTTTGCTCCTTCCAGAAAGTTCCTTGCACTGCTGTGAATGTACATGTGCATTTATTTGGAGGTCATTCATGCAACTTTGGACATTATAGGTATGCAGTGGTCTTAAAATGATACCATGTATATCTTCCTTTTTTTTTTTTTTTTTTTTTTTGAGACACAGTCTCACTCTATCGCCCAGGCTGGAATGCAATGGCACAATTTGGGTTCACTACAAGCTCCACCTCCCGGGTTCACACCATTCTCCTGCCTCAGCCTCCCTAGCAGCTGGGACTACAGGTACCTGCCGTCATGCCCAGCTAATGCTTTTTTGTAGTTTTAGTAGAGATAGGGTTTGACCATGTTAGCCATGATGGTGGTCTTGATCTCCTGACCTCATGATCTCCCTGTCTCAGCCTCCCAAAGTGCTGGGATTACAGGCGTGAGCCACTGTGCCCGGCCACCATGTATGTCTTCTTAAATGGAAAGAAGATAAATAATTTTCTATAAAAGAAATTATGGAATAGTCTTCTTTTCTTCTATTCTCAAATTAATCCTGAGTCCATTTCACAATGTTTTAAATTAAGGTGCATAGGCTCCAGTTGATTTTGGAAATGTCATTAAAATTTACCACAACTATCCCTAAATTGTATTATTATAAACAGCATTTGCTTTGATTCTGTTGACCTGGAATGTTGCGTCTGCTGGTATCTTAAGGAAATCCCTCCACTGAAGTATGGTCTCTTAACTTTTATACAGAATTAATGTATTTGTTGCCTTAAATAGCATGTTTGTAAAATTCAAGTGAAAGCTAATCATCTGTCATGTTGAACAGTCCACCCTCAGCACTTAAATACAAGCATGCATGTCTCTGCAGATTTAAATGATTTGTGTAAACATTTTAATAACTATAATATCTTTTTCTCTTTCAGCTGTCAGGAAACTGAGAGTTAACATCAATGTACAATATAGTTACAGCAAACCCATTGTAGAATCCCAATGACATACATTTATGTTGCTACTATATGGCCAACCTAAAAGACTCTGGTTATTTTTCCCCTTAAATATCTATCAGCCAAACCATTTATAATACGGAAAAGATAACATTTTTATACAATATGGTACCCTTAAGTCTGGCTGTTTTTCGTAAGCTGTTCTTCAATTTTAATGTAGTGGAACTCTCAAAATTATGTCTTTTTAGTTTAATGTTCTCTGTTTTAATGTTTCAAGTATAGGGCCAATCATTTATCCAAGAGTACCAATTTCCCATTGGTTAAACTCACAGAAATTGCTTTCATGTCCACCACATAAAAAGTGTGCAATATTTATACCATAATCCTTAGATCTTTTTATACTAAGGACACAATTTAATTTATGGATTAAATATGATGCTTCTTTTTCATTACTGTTTTACTGATAGCATTCTTATTATTTTATTCTCTACATGTGGATTGTTATATATTCTTTGTTCTTATAGACTTAGAGCTGTATGTAAAGGCTTATTTTTCTCAGCCAAAATTACTCCAAGTTCTCGTCACCTCTTTTCTTGATAACTGCAAATCCTTCCAGTCACCTTCTCAAAAACTACCTCTTTGAACTTCAGCTACTCTTGCATAACACAATTGATGAAATTTTATAAACTACCAGCTTATATTACTTCCATGGTCTGAAATGTATAATGGCTCTTTCTAACCTTCATATTTAGCTAAAATTTCTCTGAAGTTCAAGGTCTGCCATAACCTAGACCTATTCTTCATACCTAAACTTATTCTCTACCATTATAATCTTACACCTACCTTCAATATTCAGCAGGTAGCCTCCCATGCTTTTTCTCATCTCTAACTTAAGACACTACTTATTTCTCTCTAAAAATGTATGTGTTCCCGAAGGCTTCACATAAGTCATACCCCCTCCATAATTGTGGAATATACTAGGCTGTAAATTCCAGGGGCCTGGTGCAGTGGCTCATGCTTCTTATCCCTGCATTTTGGAAAACTGAGGCAGGAGGACTGCTTGAGGCCAGTGTTGGTGACCATCCTGGACAACAGAGTGAGGCCCTGTGTCTACAAAATAAAATAAAATAAAATAACTAAAAAATTAGCTGCATGGTGGCCCATGCCTTTAGTCCTACGTATTCAGAGGCTGAAATGGGAGGATTACTTGAGCCCAGGGGTTCCAGGCTGCTGTGAGCTATGATCGTGCCACTGCACTCCGTGACTCCAACTCTAAAATAAATAAATAAATAAATAAATAAATAAATAAATAAATAAATAAATAATCATTGGCTTTGAGACTTTTTTCTACTTAATAATTTTGATAATAATAACTACCATATAATTGTGCTCCAAGGAATTTGCTGAGAACACTGTGTGTATCATTTCTATCTTATTATTTATTTATTTATTTTTTAGATGGAGTTTTGCTCGTGTTGCCCAGGCTGGAGTGCGGTGGCATGATCTCGGCTCACTGCAACCTCCGCCTCCTGGGTTCAAGCAATTCTCCCGGCTCACCCTCCCAAGCAGCTGGGATTACAGGCACATGCCACCACACCTGGGTAATTTTGTATTTTTAGTAGAGATGGGGTTTCACCTTGTTGGCCAGGCTGGTCTCGAACTCCTGACTTCAAGTGATCCCGCCTGGGTGTCCCAAAGTGCTGGGGTAACAGGCGTGATCCACCACACTCTGCTGTATTATTTCTTTTAATATTCACAGTGAAATTTTGAAGTACAGCATATCATCTATATTCTACAGGAATTACAAGATAAATAAATCTGAGCTCAAATGGAGGTGCTAGCATGCAAACTCAAGTCAGAGTGACTGTCAAGGGCATGCTCTTCCATTCCTCAAATTAATTAACACATCATTCTTCTCTAAGAGGTCACATCAATATCACTCTTACATTCACCACCTGCAGTGCTGGACCAGAACTGTCCAAGAGCAGAACTGTGTAATCTTGCTTTCTCCAGTGTTGGACATGCATTCAAAAACATGCTTCAAACATTTTCACAGTGGATCAAACATTCAGAGGCAAATTTTTTGAAAAGTAAATTGATGAGATAGGGAACAACCAAACAAAGCTAAACTTCAAATCCCCTGATAGCCCCACATCTGGACAGAAGGTTATGCAACCTTGTGACCCTCAGCTTCTCAGAAATTTAGGCAAAATTGCCTTGAGACTCTGCTGTTACTGCAACTTTACAGATTATAGATGTCAAATCCTTTTCAAACTTTTCCTAAGGTTTTGCAGGGCGCGGGGAGGGGGGCAGTTATTAAAGCTGTGGGGGTGATTTATTTACTAGTAATATCTTCTGTTTCTTGAGCTAAGCTGCTGTACATTCTATTTTTATGCTTGAATGTGTAGCCTTCTATAAGAAAACCCTGTCACTCCAAGCACTGTGAACAATGTAGACTTTTTTAAGACTCGCGAAGAGACACAGAACAATAACTCAATAATAGCAAGCAAAACAAAATAAAAGAAAACAAAAAACCACATTCAACTTGCAAATAGTGGCTCTTCACAAAGTCCCAGACTGTCTGTTTCTCTTGTCCTCCCTTGCCCTATTCTTCTTTGATTCTACCTCCTGTTTTCTGTAAGAAAACCAATAGTTTCCTTCCTTTATAGCATAAAAGGATCATCTCTTCCTTTGGATATGTTAACGACCACTTTCATGCTCACAGCATCTCACATTTTATAGTAAGTGTCAAGAAGCTCACCAGAGTATTTCTTCAAACAAAATACACATATTTGTGCTAGCAGTTCATATAACAAAGTTTTTATTTTTTATTTAGATGTGTCTGTGTATGCAGGGGTACACACATTCACATTAACACTTTTAGAGAGTGTGTTTGTAGCATTCAGCATGGAAAACAAGTTACCAGATAGAGCTTTCATTATCTTTCTAGCACAAAGAATGTGCTTATTTATAGAAGGTATGCTTATGAGTATGGCACTACAAATAAACATTGGAATAACCTAAAAGCTATTAATGCCAATTACTATACATTTCAAAGAAGTATATATAAAAGTTATAACTCTCTGATAGTTATTACCTACATGGAATCCTTATCATATTTACTGAATCTTTCAAAATTTTTTCTATATTATCTACCTGTTTCTTTCTCTTTCCTGCGCTTTTTCTAGTTTTGTATGCCTTACATGCCTTTATTCTCTTCTATGATTTGTTTTCCTCATTTGGCTATCTCTTTCTTCTCTTTCACTTTTATTTCATACATCTTTATGGTTTTACCTACTTTGATCATCCATCTATATTTCTTCCTTTTCTCTTTCTGTCTTTAGTCTCCCAAAATGGCAATAAAATGGAATTTAAATCCACAGCCAAAACTGAAGACTATTAGTTCAATAAAACTTAATGCTCTTGATATTAATTTGAAAAAAAAGAAGGTATCTTTTTCTTTATGAAACAAGAAAACATACAGATCTGAATATAGATATATTAGGAAATGCACTGGTAAATTAATGATTTTAAATTTAAATTTTTTTCTATGTATCATCTATGAGTATTAGGAAATGTTACAATGAACAAATGATGGAAATAATATTCAATCATTCAAGGAAAAAATTGAATTAACAGCTCAGGAATTAAAACACTTTTACTTCTTGGCTTTTACTATCTTCTTGAAAAGTAATATTAAAGAAATACTGTTTCTGTTAGAATAACACAAACACACACACAGAAACAGACACACACGCAGAGATAACACCTGTTTTAATCTTTATACAAAATAACTCAGTATTTTGCTGATCTACTTTCTAAAAATGATTACGAACTTTTTAGTTTTCTGAAAATCTGAACTTTAAGCCTTCATACATATATATAATTTATGCAACTTAAAATGTGCACTCTTTCATTTCATCTGGATCTCGGTATTTTAGCTTTAGGTGACAGGATGACAAACAGACCATTATTTGTAGCTGTGTTATTTATACTAAAATATGTGGCCAAATTAATTTATATTGTTTGTATCGTTAACTACCAGGACAAAGCAAAAATGTGTGTTGTACTGGGGCATGGGACAACCATGCAATATCCAATATCCAAAAACTTATCAGGTAGCATATTTCCCTCAACATCATGATAGAAAAGTAGCAATGCTGCCTCCTGAAGTCTGCTGCCTGGAATCGGAACAGCCTAGAGCTCTCTAAATACTCAGGAGAAAAATTCTGCTTTTGTAATCATAATATGTCTGTTGGCTGATGCTCAAAAAGTCAATACATGGAGACACCAGGTTGCAGCAAAGAAAGGGGTTTCATTGTAGGGCAGCCAACGGAGGAGACAGGAGAAAACCTCACACACATCTCCTTGGGGCGTCTGGGACTAGGGTTTTCACAGGCTTTGAAGTAGGCCAAAGCGTGGAGATCATGAATTGGTTGAAGAGTGCAGGGTGAGGTCATGGAATGGGGAGATAAAGAAACTATTCTCATGTGACTCAGTTCCTCCGTGAGTGTCTTTAAACTGGCTGGGGTCCGCTGTTCTGCTGGAATTTAGGATCTGCTTAAGCAATTCCTAAAAAGCCTTGTGATTCCAACATCAGAGATCCTATCCATCCTATATCAGAATGGAACCCTGTTTTGAGCTAATTCCAGAATGCTATCAGTCATTCATAATTAATTGGTTAATGGCTAAAAGTAGTAAATAAAAAGCATATAGTCTCTAACAGAAGTTTCAGTTACAAATTCTTTTGGTGAACAAAAATTAAGCTACTATTTTAGTAACTTAGAGTTCCAAAATCGTACTTAAAAACCAAATTACTATATCACATCTCAATATGACTGATAGCATTCTGGAATTAGCTAAAAACACAGATAAATACATAAAGTATGAAATGACTACTACTTCAATCTCAAGTGAGTTTAATTCTCTAAGGTTCAGACTTTGACTTTGAATGATAATCTAAAAATAAAAGTCTATAGTGGTAAACTCAAAAGTAAAGTCATCATTATCAATTAAAACTTAAACCAAAGGCATTGTAAGTGAAAGTAATTATCTCAATTATATAAGAAATGTTTTGTGAGAAAACTGTAAACACAGAGCACTAACAGGTATATTAATCATATATCTTTGCATTAGCTAACACAACAACCAAACAAGGTTTGCATAAGCAGAAAGCTGTTTGGATCTGGGCCAGCTGACATTGGCTGATTATGTGATCCTCCCCTCTGAAGGAGTGGTTAGTCTGTTAGTGTCCTCTCCTCTTCTAGGCTACCTTTCCTAGAGGGCAGCATCCAAATATCCTTTGATCTCATTAATCCTTTGCACAGTCTGGCTGGGTAGGCTCTGGGTAAAAGTTGTTTGGACTTCTTGGTTCGGGGCATATTGTGAAGCTTTCAATTTTTAAGGATGCTTAAGATGAATGAGTGAATGTTTAATTCAATTTTGCTTAAGGCACTAAATTTACAAAACCATTAACTTGTATTTAAAAAGAACTTCTCCACTTTGTGATTCTGTCGAATTGTCTGTCAGCTCTAATCACTAGCCAGAAGGGAAAGCCCAGTCCAGAAAGTGTGGAGTGAATGAAGACAAATTCCTTATGGGGTTGATTTTTTCACTCTTATCAAAGGTGTCAGAAATCTTTTCAGAAACTGCCATCAGTGCTCTTCCTAGAACAAATTTTTGGTTGCTTATATGTGGAAATTTTGAAAGACAGCCCCTCCAACTCCACTTTTTTAAATGAGTAGGGAAAAGGCTTTATTAAAAAAAGAACCACTTTTACATTATGGAAGGTCTCCATGTTGATATTTTTTACCTTTTAAATTATTTAGAAATTATTTTTTCTACAGTTTTTGAGAGTATATTAATAATAGTTATTTTTTCAAATTAGATACTTTAGAGGAATTTAAAAAAACCCAACAAGTATTAAGCAAATCAAACATGAAAGAACAACGCAAAATGAAATGAGAGCATCAAAAGCCATACATACCTCTGTTTGACAAAGCTCTAGAGGAGACGAATGGGATAAATTCAAAGTTACTGTCTCCTAAGGGAAAATTCATGGCCTGTAAGTCAAATGTACTAGTGTACTTAGTTACTAAATGTTAATTATCCATCAAGATATAATAGTGTATATTGTTTCAGAAGCATCCTTCATTATAAACAGGTTTTCCATGAGAGTTTCATGTTGCTAGCCAGCTCTGGAGTTGAAACAATCAGTAAACTATCATAGGAGCGTAGGTCAAATTATTGATTATAATTATATATTTTATATATATATAATATATATTTATATATAATTATGTAATTTTCTAATCCATTTTTATTAACTGTGATAAAAGACAATTGATTCAAGTCTAAAACTGAACAACTTCAGAAAAACATGTCCAACAGAGTTTTCAATGAACATAATCTCATAAACTTAATTTTCTTCTGGGAATTCCTATATTCACGGTATTATAAATTTTAAAATGAAGTTATTGTACTTGTCATCTATATGAAGAATTTTCATTGTTTCATTTAAACCCAATTTTATTTCATTTATTTTTTAAATTATAAATTGATAAATTATAGCTGTGTATATTTGTGGGACACAAACTGACGTTATAGTTCGTGAATACAATGTTGAATAATTAAATCAAGCTAATTAATATGTTCATCATCTTAAATACCATATTTTATGGTGAGAACATTTGAAATTTACATTTAAATTTACATTTGAAAATTACATTCTTAGTGATTTGGAAATGTACGATATATTATTTCCTATATTCACCATATTTTACAATATATCCCAAAGAACAATGTAGTTCTCTTGTGTAATTAAAGTTTTGTACCCTTAACCATCATCTCCTCATTCCCCTCTCTCCCAGCGTCTCTGATAACCACCATTCTACTCTCTGCTTCTTTCAATGTCTTTGCTTTAGATTCCACATATACGTGAGAGTATAATGTAGTTGATTTTCTGTTCCTAATTTATGTTACTTAGCAAAACGTTTTCCAATTTCATCTATGGTATCACAAATGACAACGTTTCTTTTGTAAAGCTGAATAGCTTTCCATCGTGTACATATACCACGTTTTCTTTATCCATTCATTCCTTCACGGACACATAGATTGATTGCATAACTTGGCTATTGAGAATAGTGTTGCAATAACCATGGGAGTGCAGACATCTCCCCAACATGCTGATTTCAGTTCCGAATGTATACTCAGTAATGGGATTGCTCAATCATATGGCAGTTCTATTTTTAATATCTGAGGAACCTCCATATTGTTTGCTATTATGCTTGTACTAATTTACATTCCCATCGACAGTCTGTTAAGAGTTCCTTTTCTCCACATTCTCACCAACACTTGTTCTCTTGTTTCTTTTTGATAACACTCATTTTTTTTAATTTTTATTTTAAGTTCTATGGTAAATGTGCAGGATGTGCAGGTTTGTTACATAGGTAAACATGCCATGGTGGTTTGCGGCACCGGCACCTATCAAAAGGAACAAGATCATGTCCTTCGCAGGGACATGGATGGAGCTGGAAGACATTATCCTCAACAAACGAATGCAGGAACAGAAAACCAAACATCTCATGCTCTCATTTGTAAGTGGGAGATGAACAGTGAGAACACATGGGCAAAGGGAGGGGAACAGCAGTCACTTTAACAAGAGAGAGGTGGTATGCATTGTGGTTTTGATTTTCATTCTCTGATAATTAATGATGTTGAGCATTTTTTCATATACCTTTTGGTCATTTTGTGTCTTCTTTTGAGAAATGTCTACTCAGCTCCTTTGCCCATTTTCTAATCAAATTATTTGTTTTCTTTCTATATATTTGTTTGAGTTTCTTATATATTTGGGATATTAACCCCTTATCAGACATGTGGCTTGCAAATATATTCTTTCCCAATCCATAGGGCTGTCTCTTCATTCTGTTGTTTCCTTTTATGTGCACAACGTTTTTATTTTGATGTAATCTCATTTGTCTATCTTTGCTGTTATTGTTTGTGCTTTTGGGGTCAAATCCAAAAAAATCATTGCCCAGACTTATACCTCATAGATATTCACCTGTGTTTTTTCTAGTAGTTTTACAATTACGGATCTTATGTGTAAGTCTATTGGCTTTTTAAAAATTATAGATATTTGGTCCTTTTTATAATGGGAAAATAATTTTAATTTTTTAAATCTATTCTTTCTGCTGTTACTCATTCTGTGCAGATCTATGTGCTAAGTACTTAAGCAGGTGTTGAGATTTGATACCATCCCTGCCTTTAGCTGTTTATTGAACATGGGGCAGCCAACTTTTTCTGTAAAGGTCTAAGTAGCAAGTATTTTAGACTTTATTGGACAGATATGGTTTCTGTGGCTGCCACTCGACTCTCTCAAAGTAACATAGACAATACATAAACAAATGGGGATGGCTGTGTTCCAATAAAGTTTATAGGCACTGAGACGTGAACTTTATATAGTTTTCATGCACCATGAAATATTATTATCCTTTTATTCTTTCAATTGTTTAGAAATTTAGAAATCATTTTTAGCTCAAGGGCTACACAAAAAAGCACCTAACTGAATTAGGCCCACGGGATGCAGTTTGCAGTCCCCTGGTTTGTTTTATTAAAAGATGGAGGATTTTCTTATATGATTTCTATTTTTTATTAGGAAATACTCTTCTATTCTCTGAAGTTTCATAAACTTCTTTCTTAGAAAAATCTTAAGGATTTATTGTCAAGTTTTTATTTCACAAACATATTCATCATTTTTTATCTTAGTCTAGTTAGGTTCAAATTGACGTAACTGATTCTAGGAAACGGAGAAAAGCAGAATGAAATGGAACATTTTGTAGTTGGCAAGGGAACTCTACTGCAATTTCTGTTGCCTCAGTTTGAGGAAAGAATTATGGTATTATAGGAAAAACAGCTTTTGAAATTAAGGCAACCAATACATATCAGCTACTTCACTCCAGTGCTTTGCTATGCAGCGACAATATTCTTGGCATTGATACTGCAAGAAAACATTTGAGTAGACTGGGGGAAACATAGGGATTCTATGTTTTAATTTAAACAGGCAAATAAACTCAGTTCATTAGTCTGAACTTCTTATGTCATAAATTAAAAACCTGATGAGGTTCAGAGTGTTTAAGTAGCTTGCCCAAGAAAACACAGTTTCGACCTAGTTTTTTCTGATTTCAAAATACATGCTCTTTACAGCACAACTGACTTCAAAGATGGTGATACAAATATATTTTCTCAGAAGGAAGCAAAAAAACTAAATACCTTAGGTTTTAGTTCACAAGTAATTAGTGACAATTTAATTGGAATTTAAAGTGTTTTCACTACATTAATAAATAATTAACACCAATATAGAAACAGCTTTGCTGTGCTTGAGAATTGTGAATTGGCAGATAAGCTTTTTAAAGAACCAGCTTAACAAGTGGCAGTGCCTTGAAGAACTATTTCTGAGTTCTGTCTTCATGTAAGTAGGCTGAGATTTATTTGTTCTCCTTGACTGAAGTTAGGCTTTGCTAAACTGTGGGTTAAGATGGGATTCATGTTCAAGTAGGAGAATTGAACTGGATGACATCTAAGGTTCATTGTCATGCTGCTCCTTTAAATGGAGCCATAAAAAATTACCCAGGCCTGGGGATGTGTTACCCTACATTGTTCAGGCTGGTCTTGGACTCCTGGTCTCAAGCAATCTTTCAACTTTGGCCTCCCAAAAACCTGTGATGATGGGTGTGAGCCATACCTCATACATACATGTAACCTAGGTTATATATGTAATTAATAATTATTATAGTTTGATATTTTAAACTTTTCATGTATACAAAAGATAAAATTATTTTCCTTATTCTGCCTGCAATCTTCCAAGCTACATGATTTAAAAGATTTCATTTTTTAAAATAACAATAACCAAGCATAAGAGAAAAGTGGGCCGGGTGCGGTGGCTCACGCCTGTAATCCCAGCACTTTGGGAGGCCGAGGCGGGCGGATCACGAGGTCAGGAGATCAAGACCATCTTGGCTAACACAGTGAAACCCCGTCTCTACTAAAAATACAAAAAATATTAGCTGGGCGTGGTGGCGGGTGCCTGTAGTCCCAGCTACTCAGGAGGCTGAGGCAGGAGAATGGCTGAACCTGGGAGGCGGAGCTTGCAGTGAGCCAAGATCGCACCACTGCGCTCCAGCCTGGGCGACAGAGAGAGACTCTGCCTCAAAGAAAAAAAAAAAAAAAAAAAGAGAAGTGGTCGTATTAGCTCCGTTTATTGCCAAACACAAAATAAATATTGAAAATATTAGAAAAAATGAAATTGACAATGTTTTAGAATGTTTGACAGAAAGACATATTGTACAAAGATTGATCTCACCTTCGTATGCCTCTGCTCTGGAATATAAAATGAAATAATTGCCTATGATAAAATTTATTTTTTAGTAAAAGAGATTGTGTGTGTGAAATTTTCTTTGTTCTGATAAAACAGTAAATTAATTTTAAATACAATTTGGAATATAAATGGTCTTTTGCTAAAGGCTCAAATCACTCATATTTAATAATGAGTACCCATGCAGACAGCAGGGCTTAATTTGACTTGTAACTGTTGATTTTATACCACAATGGTGAATAATGAAAATTAGTAAAAACACACTTATCTATAGCACTCTTTAAATAATTTCATTCAAAATTTTACAGGAAAGTAATTAATCATAACAGAAAAATGTATTAAGGATGAGGGAAAATTAAGCATAAACACAGCCAATATTTTCATTGTCTGTTAATTCCCATGAGATAGATAAAAGAAGGAATGTGGCTCAATGCAACTCTACATTCTACATTTTACATAGCTTCTGTTTCTCCAAGAAAACTTGTATTTTGTACCATGAATCAAAGCTTTATAAACATAAAATATGCCTTCTTAACTTTGTTCATCTAAATTTACTCTTCGTGTAAGGAGAGGAGAGAAACTATGCACCAAAGTCAATGGAAAAAAGCAGCCATTTCTTCAGCCATTACATTGGTTCTTATTTGTCTGAGGGGGTGGTCAGGCCTATGGCATAAGGTGTATTCATTTACCAGGGTGTGGTGGCTCATGCCTGTCATCCCAGCACTTTGGGAAGCCAAGGTGGGCAGACCACTTGAGGTCAGGAGTTCCAGACCAGCCTGGCCGACATGATAAAACCCCATCTCTACTAAAAATACAAAAATTAGCCAGGGTGGTGGCACACATCTGTAATCCCAGCTACTCCAGAGGTTGAGGCAGGAGTATCGCTTGCACCTGGGAGGCAGAGGTTGCAGTGAGCCGAGAGTGCACCGTTGCACTCCAGCCTGGATAACAAAGCTAGATTCTGTCTCAAAAAAAAAAAAAAAAAGTACTAATTTTACTCTACCCTTTGCCTTTACACTTATAGGCAGATTAAAAAAGTAATTAAGTGACCTACAGTTCTATAAAGTACAGTAGTAATTGTAATTTCCTGATTTTAAACATTTAGTCTATTGGGCTATTACATAGCTTCATTCAGTCAACAAATATTAATATTAATAATATTCATTTCATTTTTCAAATAGAGTAAGTCTTTAAGGTTTTTGGAAACTGGGACTTCAGTAAAATGGCATAAAACACTTTTCTTTTCTCATCAATGTTATAATAAAACAACGTTTAATCAAACAACATTATTTGAGGGCCTGCTATACAGCCTTTCACTTAAAGTCACAGTTTCTAAGAACCTATCAAAGACCTTAAGACCTGCTGTGCATATTCTGAAATCACCAAAAACAATTAACTTTTCTATAACTTCCAAGACTTCTTGTACACTTCAGAGGTCAAACCAAGAAAACAGAAATTCTTTTTTTTTTTTATTTGAGGCAGGATCTCATTCTGTCACCCAGGCTGGAGTGCAGTGGCTCAGTCACAGCTCACTGTAGCCTCGGCCTCCCAGGCCCAAGCGATCCTCCCACCTCAGCCTGCAGAGTAGCTGGGAACACAGGCAAACACCACCAGGCCTGGCTAATTTTTTTTAATTTTTAGTAGAGATGGGGTCCCTATGTTGCCCAGGCTGGTCTCAGACTCCTGGTCTCAAGCAATCCTTCACCTAGGCCTCCCAAAATCCTGGAATTATGGGTGTGGGCCACCGCTCCTGGCCCGAAACATAAATTCTTTATCACTTGTTTAAGTGCATAGGAATCAATTTCTAATTTTAAGACATAAGAGAAAACTTAATAGAAATTTAAATTTTTGGAGACAACTATTTTTATACTTCTACTTAAGCAGATGTAACATTTACAAAGCATTTAGAGATGTCTTTTTCCAGGTAAGATAACAATAATTTTTAACACAAAGTTAGAATTCCAAGGCTCAGATGAGATATCTTTTGGTCCTGTCTTGTATTAACAGGACCTTTTATCTAAGCAGCAAAATTCTAGTAAACTTGACAATTACTTAGTTTGAGAATCTTGTCATATCAACTCCATGCGGTCAAATATATCTAAATATAATCTCCCCATTTAGGCGGTATCTGTGTATGTAAACATATTTCGCTTAGTTGGAAGCTTGTGATTAGAAGTCACAAGCCTTAAGAAAAGATGAGCGTCTGTTGAAAGCTCTCTCCCTGCAGCATTCAGCTTTTTCTGAGGTCAACATGGAGGTAAGAATGAGTTGGAAAATAAGCTCATATCTTTGCAAACAAGGATTGGGGGTGGGGGGGGGAATCATAATATGTCTTCAAAACACTAAGGAAAAGTTGCCCCTACGGGCAACCTGTTAAGTTCAGCAGGCTTATCTGCCTCTCAGCACCTGCCTAAGTCAGCCTCAATATTTGCCAAGCAAGCCTTCCAATGCTAATTTAATGTCCCAGTGGGGACACCTACTTTGAAGAGATATTTCCAATGTAAATTATTAAATTGATCTTAGAGCACACAAATTGATCTCATGTGAGTTTCAGCAGTATGAGTCAACCCTCCTTCCCACTCCCCAGGAAGATCAAATTTTGTTAGTTTGTAAAAAGGCAGAAAGAATAATTTAAAAACATTTTATTCTTTAGAAAAAGGTGGTAACAACAGAAATGTCCCCGTCTACCTTACTTGCTTTTACTTTCAGTTCACATTCATTTTGCAGTTGCTTTTAAGTGACTCTTAGAAATACTTGCTCTTCTTATTGAGGTTGTTCTGTTTGCTCCAGAGGGATGTTCTCATCACCTGTTTTTGGGGCAAGTTGTTTTCGTTCCTTTGTTTTGTTTTTTTAGAAACAGGATCTCCCTAGGTTGCCAGCCTGGTCTCAAACTATTGGCCTCAGGCGATCCTTCCACCTCAGCCTCACAAAGTGCTGGTATTACAGGCCCAAGCCACTGTGCTCAGCTCCTATATTCTGGTTATTACATATAGATTTAAAGAAATGCATTGGGTCAAGACTGAAGGACAATCACTTTCCACAGTCAGGGAGGTGAAGAGTAGAACGTTCATGGATCACGGCTCTGTTTCTGTAGGGGTCAGATGAAGTCAGACAAGGAAGGCCCTAGAAGTTGTTTTCAGGATTTGGGCTGTTGTCTCAGGAATGACAGGAAGTCATTCAGGGATTTTTAACAGGGAGTGGCAAAATCACATTTTTGTTTTGAAAAGAACATTCTGGCTGAGTATGAAGAATGGCAAGTGTTGAGAAAAGCAAAGTTCTTAATGATTTGGTAAATTGCCCTAAAGACAACCAAAAAAGCTAGACTGGTCTCTGCAGAAGTTTCTATTGCAAAGACTTAGTGTGACTAAGTGGCATGTACCTTGATGAATTTACCACTGTCTAGCTTTGCACAGTCACCAACAAGTGGATTGAACTCAGTTCTTATGATGGAGGTTTTATGTACAATCAATGAAACAACAAAAGTTAAAAAAAAAAAAGAGAGAGAGAGAGAAGTTATCATTGTTCTCATTTTAGAGAGGAAGGAACTAAGACTCAAATAAAGCAGATAACTCTCCCAAGTGACAAAGTTAGTTAGGGATTACAATGAGCTCATTTGCTCTGTCTGATTCCAAATCTCCCATGCTTTCCCTACCTCAGCACATAGACTTTGTTGTTAAGAAATTCAACTGCCCATGAACCAGAGAGTCCCCCTATAAACCAAGTGCCTGGGAAACTTCAACTCCTTGAAAAAAAAGACAGAAAGACAGGCAGAGAGGCACACACACACACACACACACACACAGAGAGGGAAGGAAGGAAGGAAGGAAGGAAGGAAGGAAGGAAGGAAGGAAGGAAGGAAGGAAGGAAGAGAAGGAAGGAAGGAAGGAAGGAAGGAAGGAAGAGGGGGAGAGGAGGGGAGGGGAAGGGAGATGAGGGGAGGGGAAAGGAGGGGAGGGGAGGGAGGGAAAATAAAGAAAACTTCAGCTTGGTCAATGTAAAGTAAACTCTAGTCTACTATTGACCCTAATTTGTAAATGTTGACACCTCCACTCCAAAAGAGAAAGATAACATTTTCTTCCCAAGGAGTCACAGTTTACCCAAAAATAGTTCACTTCTTAATAAAACCTTCTTAACAAAACCTTAAACGTTTTCTCAGTGGTATACAAATTTTACAGTTTTCACTAACATAAAGGATTGATGTTAGCCAAATACTTCATGCCTGATTCAGATGTTTCTGTATAATAAGTATTGATTGAGTAGCTTTCCATGTCATGGACTATAAGCAAGTGAAATGTGAAGGCACTTATGATAGTCAAGGCTAATTAGTTAAGGATTTATGTTATACCTCTTTTCAAAACTCATTTTAGATTATTGTTTTACATATTAATATCCATGTCTCTATGAAGTCAATATCAACAGGGTCAATTGCTCCTTTATTTATACCTACTTTGCTTAAAGTAAAGGGAGGACAATTTTAAAATTTGCAAATTATGTTCCTCTTTGTGAACCTTAACCTACACTATCTATTACAGGGAAACAAGTTAAGTGTTTTGTATAAATGTCCAAGAAATATCTACAGCACTGGAATTACTGTGAGAAGTATTGCAGAGAATCTGCATATTAGAGAAAAATTGGGTGAACATCATTGGGAAACCAAATGTCAAGTAGTTATTAACACTGCTCAGCAGCAAGCGATGAAACCACAAGAAGCATAGTCATAGCCTGTGGGAGGCAGGGAGCAGAGAAATGGAAGGGAAATCTTTGCTAATCCAGTGGCACAAATGAGTCCCTGATCAGAGACGAGTGGTGTTATCACTCAGCCTACCTGTGCCCTGTTCAGTGATAAACTGAGCAGTCAAACCCTGTCAGGCTCCCTGCATTGCATGCTTTGATCATCCTTTAAGAAGGTTAATCTCATTGAACAACTGGTGAATTTACTGTCAATATAATATTGACATTTCAATTATTTTTTAAAAAGTAAAAATGAAGAACATCAGATAACACAAAGATGTTGTTTTGGAGTCTTGGTTGACAAATAACCAAATTCAGTTTTAGCTAAGTAGATTGTGTGCAACTAAAACTGGAAGCTAGAAAAATAAGAATTTGGACTAAACAGATCAGAAATCAGGTTGTGCTGTTCCATTTATTAATTATGCCCATGGACAAGTTGTAGTCTTTCAAAATCTTGATTATTCCATTTATATAGTGGGGAAAATAGCATCAACCTTGTAAAGCTTTTACGTAATTTAATATATATTTGAAAAAGAAATTGATAAATTATAAAATGTCTATAAATTTTTTTGGTGTTACTTTAGCCACCAGGTGAAGTCATTTTAATATACTTGGGCCCTACATTACTCATATCCAAATGTTTCAGATTGTGCAATGCTATCGATACAATTTTGAGCTTACATTCTCCCAAAATATGTGTTTTGAAAAATAATGTTTCTATTTCTACACATTGTTTCTATTCCAAAACTAACACTAGCTAATCATCAATAATACACATACAAAGTCAGATTTAATAACAATAGTGGGTGAATTCACATTTCAAATTGCTTTCTAGGTAATTTTTTTTTTTTTTTTTTTTTTTTTGAGGCGGAGTCTCGCTCTGCCGCCCAGGCTGGAGTGCAGTGGCGCAATCTCGGCTCACTGCAAGCTCCGCCTCCCAGGTTCACGCCATTCTCCTGCCTCAGCCTCTCCGAGTAGCTGGGACTACAGGCGCCCGCCACCACGCCCGGCTGATTTTTTTATATTTTTAGTAGAGACAGGGTTTCACCGTGGTCTCGATCTCCTGACCTCGTGATCCGCCCGCCTCGGCCTCCCAAAGTGCTGGGATTACAAGCGTGAGCCACCGCGCCCGGCCTTCTAGGTAATTTTTTATCTCTGATCAATTTCTTGTAAATCATCATTGATTTTTACCTCATGATGTGACAAAGAAAGAGTTTATATTGGGAGTATAAATAACAACCCTGTCATTTTCTTATTGATTTTGTTTGCATTTTTACTGTAATATTCATTCTGAAATATTTTTGTAGGAATCTTCTTTAGCCACCTTTCATTTTAGAAGACGTAGAAGACAAATACAACAGGTGTGTAGTCAACCCATCTTCTCCCTGGGAAACCTTGGCACCACACATAAAATATGACCATGTGACATATGGATGAAGTGGAAACGCCAATGTCTATCCATATATTGAATATGAGAAAAGCCAAATTATTTCCTATTTCTATTTGTAGATAAAAATTTAAAAAATAGGTTTAAGTTTTTATTCCCATATTTCATATTTCATATCTAGTACCTTTACTTTGAGAATCATTTCCTAAATAAAACTAAGAATTGCCAATAAAACAAATAAATACATCTTAATTTCTCTAAAATTATCTGGAACCAGCCAGGCACAGTGGCTCACGCCTGTGGTCCCAGCTACTCGGGAGGCTGAGGTGGGAAGATGATTTGAGCCTGGGAGGTTGAGACTACAGTCAGCTGTGATCCCAGAACTGCACTCCAGCCTGAGCCACAGAGCAAGACCTTGTTACAACAAAACAAAACAAAACAAAACAAACAAACAAAAAAACAGAACCACTCATTTTTCTCCCATGATGTTAGTATTATAAAGAAATGTTGAACTAAATAGAGATTTGGAATTCTCTGATCTGTTGCATACACCTCATTTAGGAGTCAATATTCACTTGAAACGTTCAAAGGTATATTTGATGTTTTTAAGTTTTCACAATAATACCAAATTATAAAATGTGACTTTGAACTTACAAAATGTTCACTTAGGTGGTATTTACTTTAAATATCAACTTAGTTAGAAATGTGTCTTAGCTTGTATTGAAGAGAACACAAGACTCGAGTTTCCTATTACATGTTTACATAAATGTTCACTGGGTTCATCTAAGTAATTTCAGGCAGTGTTATATGTCTTACAATAATTGCTAGGACTTAGGACACAGCATTTTATAAATATGTGAAGATGTGATATTCTAGTTTCAGGATCATGTTTTATTTAAAATGTAAAACTTTAATATTAAAATGAATCATTGGAATCATGTACCAAATTCAGCTGTGCCACGTAGAAGACAGAAGTCCTAACTTCAGCAATGTGTAGTTCAAACGTCACTAGGATGATTCAAAACTTCACATATTCTGACCTATTACTAGAGCATTCTGTGTTTTAAGAATACACCCACGGTATCTATTACTCAAAACTCATACACAGAATTTTGTCCATTTTAAAACTGTAGCCTACCTTTAACTGATAGGGAACGGTATCACTGACAGAAAATTCCAGATGTCTCAGGAACTTATTCCTAAATAGTCCCTTATCTTATCTAGTGATTTTTCTGAAAGCAAACATATGTTACTCTAGGACATAATATCAGTTTTTTAAACTTCATTAATATCAAGTGAAATAGTATAAATGCACCTCCCTGAATCACTTTTCTGTGTCCTAAGTTTTGGTTTGGATTTCACCTACACAGTAAACCTGTTTTAACAATTATCCAAAGTGTTGGCAGGTTCGGAAAGTCTCTGCCTACATATAATCATTTCATACCAGGAGGAGAGACAGACAAGGTTACAGATGCAGTCGATGGAGCTAGGTATGTAGACAGCGTCTGCAAGCATCAGAGGACCAAGCTTTGCTTTGGAGCTTTAAAACATTTCTCCTTTGCCTTTTTAGCTGCCACGGTGGGGGTAAAAGATGCAAAGGTCCGGTCAGAGGTGAAAGATCATGGATAATCGAGACCATTTAGGTGTAGCATTGTCATGAGTCTACACACAACTGGCGTGTATTCACGTATCTACCAGTTACCAAGTAAAAGACTGGTCAATAGGGAAGCACTGATGAACATATTCACATCTATGGAGACTCAAACAGCAATGCTAACGTTAACTTTTTCTTTCTCCTCTTCCTTTACTTTTTGATTTTAGGGCTTTTGGGTCTCCACTATGCTACTAAGAGGAACAAAGCATATAGGCATACGGTAAGGTATAATTTATAATAAAATAGAATGTCCCATCTTTATTAATTCACCAGCCACTGTGCACTAATAAATTTGATGCACATTATTTCATATTTTATCCTCACTAGAATGCTACGATATAGTTATACTTTTACAAGTAAGGAAACCTAAAGAAAGTAAGTAATTTTTTTTTTTTTTTGAGATGGAGTCTCACTCTGTCGCCCAGGCTGGAGTGCAATGGTGAGATCTTGGCTCACTGCAACCTCCACCTCCCAGGTTCAAGTGATTCTCCTGCCTGTCTCCCGAGTTGCTGGGATAACAGAAATGCGCCACCACGCCTGGCTAATTTTTGTATTTTTAACAGAGATAGGGTTTCACCATGTTGGTCAGGCTGGTCTCAAACTCCTGACGTTGTGATCCACCCGCCTCAGCCTCCTGAAGTGTTGGGAATACAGGCGTGAGCCACCGGACCCGGCCGAAATTAAGTAATTTAACTGAAGTCATACACGAGGTAAGTGAAAAGCTAAGACTGAGATACGAATCAGAGTCCTTCAATTTCAATATATTTTTGTTAAGTCTTCAATTAGTTAAAATTGATTTCAGAAATGCCAGGAAAGTACCCTCTTTACCTCAGCAGCTTGCTGGTGCTTAAAATTCTACCATAAAAGGTTTATTATTTAGTAGGAAGTTACTCAACCTTTGTTAAAATGAAAATACCTCTGGTTATAGGATCATATTATGTCATATCAATTTTTTACACCTCTGTGTGAAGGAAAGCTGTGTTCATTGGAATGCACTCATTTTAACAGAAAAATCAAACTTGAACACCAAAAAGATGCATATATTTCGGTTCAGATGATTTAAAAAATTAAACATAGAGCTGTGACCCACCATGGCCCATGTAGAATTCTGCCTCCCTCTCTGTGTAATTCTTGTAGGTCAGCCCTCATCCTCACAGAGGGAGCAGGATGGCCAGGGTTTCCAGGAATTGACAGTCACTTCTGAAATGTTCAGGAAAGGAAAAGGAAGTTTCTGCTCCCATCCTCACCCTGAGAAGTCCTCAGGTAATCTTGCATGGTGTCTCTTTGGCTCAGAAGTTTCCTGAGCCAGTCCCTGCGGCTGGTAACTGAATGCCTTAGAGCTTCCCACCCTTGCAGCAAGCACTGTGGCAAAGAGAATGAGATTCTGTTGGTAGGATTAGGCCAGGAGTTATAAAGCTGGCTGGGCCTCCAAACAACCCCAGGAGCTTTGAAAATGTCTATGCCTGAACCATATTCCAGAAAAATAAGGATCAGATTCTAGGAGTGGAGGTGTGAAGGTATGCATGAAGTGGGCAGCTGATGACCCTACTTATGAAAATCTGCCCAGATGATACATAATGTGGAGACAGAATTCAGAATCATTGAGGCTCAGACTCTCTAATGAGGGTTCATTACTAGTACCTAATTCATGTAGCTGCAAGACAAGATAGGAGGGGCCAAGTGGAGGGAGCTATCAGCAATTCACCTGGCCTTAATGTCAAAAGGCAAGTATTGATGACAGAAGAAGAGTGAGATACGAATTAATTCCTTGAGATGTGAAAAAAGGGCAGGCGTCCGTGGACACGGAGGAAGAAATATAGAAAAAAAGAAAGTAGGAAAGAAAATAAAAGCTTGTGTCAGCTACTTCACTTAAGTCTCATTCTTGATAATTGTAAAGACAACGATTATAAGTTCCACTTACATAAAGTATTTTTGGAAAGTATTTTCTCACCTATTGTTTTTTGCATATGTCATATTTTAGCTGAATTTGGGAGTTTCCTGATATGGTCAGACAAAAATTGTTCTGATAAAAGCAACCTTTACTAAAAAAGGTAGACGTGACTTCCACACAAACATTCACACACACATCGACACGCACACACAGTAAAAATCCTACTGTTAACTTAAACACTGCTAATTTAACATGTTGGTATAGTTACTTCAATCTATTTTAAACTTTTAACATTTATCACATAATTATAGTATATTCATAATATGATATGTATAATAATTTATAATTCTACAGTTACTTTCACTTAGTATATAGTACTTTTTTCTACATTATATATTTTCTTAAGTTTGTTTTAGATGTCTAATATCCTATTTATATATTTATAATTATTGATTGATTCCTTAAGCATGTTTTAAATTATGCATATTATTTTTTAAAAGGTTGTAAAATAATTTTGCTGAATGAAAAATTGTGTCCATGTTTAAATTAGCATTTCTTTGATAACTACTACAGTTATATTTTTTCTGTACTTTGCAGTTGTATTCCCTCTTATAAATTATACTTATTATTTTTATGTCTTACTCGTGGAAATTCTAAACAAATTATTTTTTCATTAACTTGAATATTAATTTTTAACTTGGAAATTTCTACTTTTAAATAAGATTATTAGAATTTCTAATAACATGGATATAAATGTGGATATAAATAGGATACTACAAAGTTACCTGTTCACAGAAACTGATTAGTGTGTGGAAGTGTGTGTGTGGGGGTGTGTGTGTGTGTGTGTGTGTGTGTTTAAGGAAATGAATTTTTTAGTGAAGTAACAAAAACTTTCATGAGAAAGATGAATAATTCCTTCTAACCAGCCTCTAAACATTTATATTATTCCATATTTATTTTCAATAAAAATGCATAACTTTGTTTTAACAAAACACAATTTTACATTAGTGATACAGCATAATATTGTAATATACTTGGTAGCAATATTTACATTTTAAATACAACAAAGATAACAACATTCATTATTTAGGTTAGGTACAGAGGTAGTTTATGACAACTTTCAAAATCCAGTGACAACAGGTGTTTCTCAGAGAGGTTCTTTATCCATTTCACTATATTCTTCAGAAGTTTTCAAAAAGTATTCTTTTTGAGACAGTGAAGACACCGTATCTTCTAACAATCTTTGTTACTTTTATTATAAGACCAGTCAGAACATTTGAAGAAAAGAGTTTTGAAGCCATTTATAATGATCTATCTTTATTCATCATATGTGCGAGGGCTACCAACTTCTTAATGTTCCTGTCTCCGACACACTCATCTAAACCTATCTCAGTGCTGGAAAATAACAAGACGGCATTCATCTATCCTTTCTTATGTCAATGATTATTTTTAGGGCTGTAATAAAAGTGGGAACCAACCAGAAATATTGGTTACTTCAATTTTGTTATCTTCATTTCAATCCTTAATTTGGGTTTATTAGATTTCTGCATCACTACAAAATAAGGTTAATCAATCACTATTTTCTACTTTTTGCTTATACTGTCAGGTAAAATGATACCTTCAAGACATATTAAATCATAATTTATGTTTGGGTGAAGCTGTGCTTTTAGTTACCTTTTTATACTAGGAAGCTAGCACAGTGATTGGCACAGACTAGACACATCATTTATTTACAACCAAAGGAACTAAATAGAAACCACACTTTTTTCATTTTTTTAGTGAGTGGGAGTCTGATACAACATCTCTATTTTATAGATTATTTTCACATATATTTTTTAAGCTTTTCTTCTCCTTTGATTTTCCATCTATGGAGTATTCTTCACACTGATGTGAAGGGCATTAATTCAAATTCCAGAAAAAAAGAACAGAGACCTTTGTTTCCCTATATTTCAAGACACCCAGAATTTCAAATGTTTACTTTGTCAAAAGATCAGGAAGAAGAAGTGCAGGAAATTACATCAGCTATCTGCAGAAGGGGCAAAATGCAAAAATTTCAAATATATCTTGAGTTAGTAACTTTGAAGCAATCTCATAGGAATGGAATTGTATTAGCCCATCTAAAACTATAGGCACATCAGTTGTCTCAAGAGGTTGCTTATCATAGAGCCAAAAAAAAGTCTGTGGGAGGCAGGGCATGCTAATCTGTTGACAATAACATTTCAGTATCTTTTGCTTCTGTATCTCCCTCACGTGCCCATAGCTCGATCCCATTACATAGTAAGATGATAACCCAAATGATTTTATGCGTCTCTGCTTTCAGATCTCTTTTTTGAAAATTTTTCTTTCTTGTCTTTTCATCTCTTATTAGTCAGTTGAAAAGTACCCACTCAACTTTCAAGATATGCCAGGGATAATTTAATAAATGCATCCAGGAAGCTTTTCATGAAATTTCTAGCCAGACCAAGTGCTCCTGTTTGGTAGTCCATTAGTTCATTGGCATGCTGGACTTGTTTACTACTTTCTGTTTTATATTGCAGTTTTCTATTTATAATTCTTTGCAAACTGCTTCAGCCTTAGCAAATGATGGGAAGCTTCCTGTAAGATTAAACAAATATAAACCCCAAACATGCCTGACTTCTTAATGGATAAGCAGGAAAAAAAGCTTCTTCCAAAGCAGCAGGATTATCAAGAGCAGGAATCTGTGTATCTTTATACCAGAACTTAACCAGAGAAGTGACGTGGCTGCTCTCTATGATCCAATTCCATGTCTTTTACCACTGACTGCCTCAGTATTTTCCTCCAGACTGTGTTATTTCTCTCTTGCAACGCTTTTTGTTTATTCAGTTCCTTCTTCAGCATAACATCAGTGGTTGCAAGCTGCCGTTCATGACTTTTACTCCTGTATATTTCTTCTTTCGAGGCATTTATATTAGTTTCCTAAGGCTCCATAACAAAGTGTGGAGCCTGAAAGAAACAGAAACATATTCTCTGACAGTTCTGAAAGCCAGAAGTTCAAAAATCAAGGTGTTAGAAGGACCACACTCCCTCTGAAGTCTCCAGGGGAGGATCCTTCCTTCCTTCTTCTAGCCTCTGATTGCTCCAGGCCTCCGTTGGTTTGTGGCTACATATCTGCACTGTCTGTCTGTGCCTTCATTCACATGAACCACTCCTGTGTGTCCTCTACCTTTCTGTCTATTGTATAAAGACATGCTCATTGGATTTATGACCCACCCACTTAATCCAGGATGATCTCACCCTTAAATCTTTAACTTAATTACCAGTACAAAGACATTTTCCAAATTAGGTCACATTCATGGGCTCTGGGTGGATGTCTTTTGGGGGGCCACCATTCAAACCACTACAGTATCTTTGCAACTTCCCTTTACACTTCTATTTCAGTCATTTAGTATTTTTATTTAAATACCCAAGCACAGGAATCTGATTTGTCAGGGTCCATCTTTTTGCTAAAGCTCAGATGATAGGATGCCGCCAGTTCCTGCTTTCATACTCTTTCACCTCAGTCCATTCAAATGTGGTCAAGGCACAGAGTCACATGATACCTAACATGGCTGCTGAAGCTCAGCTCTTTCATGGTGCCTGTTGGCAGAGCGGGCTATGGCTTCAGCAGCCTGACATAACTGGCAGTGTCCATCTAGTCCATTAGAACTCAGGAACTTCCACACAAGTAGGGACTATCTTATTATATTTTGTAATCCCAGTGCTTCGAATTGTGCTTTATATATGTTATATGTTTAATATGTATTTGTAAACTGAAACATTAAAGCTTCATTCATTCATGGATTCAATAAACATTTGTTAGTACCTACTACATGAAGGGCAGTACAGTTAGATGACTTGGTTAAGATGATGCATATTGAGATAAGTTCCATATCCCAATGGAGTTTTTAGACTTAAAGAGGAGGAATACGTATATAATCACACAAATGATCAATTTTAATTGTGATAAGTTCTATGAGGAGTATCTATCTTCTTAGAATTGACTTTATGTTTAGCAAATAAATGTCTGGTTCTAATTTGGCTTTCTGTATAGGTTTTCCAGAGGGAGTAAATATATTCATCAGTAAATATGATTGTATTGGTCCCCTTGACAGTTCTAGCTATCATTGCAAATTAATAAATGGCATTCTGGTTCACGTATTAGTCTCTAGGAATGTGGTTAGCATGTCTGCATTCATCTCCTCTGGTGACACTGACATTTTGCAGGATATTTCTTAGTTGTGGGTGACTGTCTTGTACATTATAGGATATTTGGTAGTATCCACGAACTTGACCCACAAGATGCCAGTAGAACACAATCCCCTCTTGTGACAAACAAAAATGTCTCCAGACACTGCCAAATTTTGCTGGGAAGCAAAATTGCTCCCAGGAGGGAATCATTGCTCTAAAAGTAAATCAAGCAATCTGAGTTATTGAATTAGGTAGGAATGGGAAATGCGAAACCTCCAGTTCTATAAACAAGAATCATAGAATCGCATTAAATCAACTAGTATTGTACCTACATCGCATTCTTGTGGTTGCCAGTGGATGTGTATGCTTAGGAAGATATAGAGGCTCATGTAAACCAACGTGTAGCATCTTATGTGATTTACATTTCTTATCTATAGCCAATTTGCCAGAAAGGAGACACAAGTTTAATATAATTTGTGAACACATCCCACACACATGTGGGTTTACTTTGATCTTCAGCTTTGGAAATAATCATTTACAGAAATACAGATTGAAGCAAACTTCTTACACAATATTTTTTCTGTGTTCTTTATATCATATCATTCTTTATATCAATACCCTTCTAAGTGTCTTTATTTATGAAAAAGTTTATCATTGTGAATAAGAGATACTATTTTAAAATTATTTGGAGTCAGAAGATCTGGGTTTGAATCCTTCCTCTATTCATGCATGGCCACTATAATCTTGTTAAGTTGCTATTTTTTAACATTTTTAAAAAGTTCTACAATTGAATGATTACAAATAAAACCTTATAAACAATAAGTGTCATGAATTTTTGAGATGATGATTATGAACATGACGAAAGATCCATATGAAAAATCTTATCTATTTGATACGGAAAATGAGAGGGAGAATTGACTCTCAATGGACACCCGTATCCGATGTTTGAACCAAATGCACAGTGCGTATTATCCTCATATTCAGGATCTAAAAATGCACCACATCAAAAACAAGTCTACATGAAAGCCTGGGATTTAAAACTGTAGAGGGCAAATGGCTTATTAAGTGCCAAAAGCCTAATCATCTCTGTTGCAGATAACAGGTGTTCCAGGTGAAGTTTCATGTTTGAGTAATACCACATAACCTGGCATCAGTGTTCATTCCCACTGATTTCACTGAGATAAAAACTAAAATAAAAATGTTTAAAAGACAAGGAAAAAAAGCCCACTCTTTGCTCGAAATGTAGGTTAACTGTTATACAGAATGCTTTTCCTTCTGATGAATCACACCTGACCACAAAGTTTTCTATATATTTACTCAGAAGTGAGTTAGAATTGCTCCTGCACTGCCCATTTCTCCCTCATTGAATCCTTCTTCATCCATGGAAAACTGATTGCTGCTTACCCTGCCTCTCCTGGGTGGCTTGAAGAACTTTAATGGGGTGGAATCACATAATAACCAGGCATTCCCTGGTCTGGTGAACAAACTGCACATACTGAACAAATAGGGGCAAATGTTCCTCCAAAGGGCTGATGAGTACATTTGCAGTTTAATTTAAAGCTGCCCCGGGGTAGCTATGCCGTCTCATCTGGTCTCTCTCTGTTTGTGTTACTATAGAATCGAACAGATGTCTTCCTTTTAGTCTGGGGCTGTAACTTCCAAATCACAGAAGAATGAAAAGTCTCTCCTGATATTCAATTCAGAATGCAAAACTCAGCTTCCGAGTCACTGGGCTCCATGACAATTGTCAATACCCATTTCTTACGCCATTTGCAAAGCAGCCCTGGGAGGCTTACTTGAAAGGTATGTTGCTGTGACTGCCCTGCCCATGGCTGGCATTGCCAGCATTGTGCTTGACTTGGAATAACTTGATTTTGTCCCTTCAGGCGCCATGTGTCACAAGCACTGGACAATTTTTTTTTTTTTTTTTTTTTTTTTTTGAGACGGAGTCTCGTTCTGTCGCCCAGGCTGGAGTGCAGTGGCGCAATCTCGGCTCACTGCAAGCTCCGCCTCCCGGGTTCACACCATTCTCCTGCCTCAGCCTCTCCAAGTAGCTGGGACTACAGGCGCCCGCCACCACGCCCGGCTAATTTTTTTGTATTTTTAGTAGAGACGGGGTTTCACCGTGGTCTCGATCTCCTGACCTCGTGATCCGCCCGCCTCGGCCTCCCAAAGTGCTGGGATTACAAGCGTGAGCCACCGCGCCCGGCCGCACTGGACAATTTTAATGGGCCTTTAGAAATTAAGAACAGTATCTGGCATTTACAGAGCATATAAGGTATATCAGGCACTGCAGCCAAGCACTTTGCATACATTATTATTTCACTTAATAGTTACAACTATTACATATGTATGTGTGTGTGTATATATATATATGTATATATAATGTCAAGGTCTTACACATAAGGAGATTGAACTAACATTTTCTGATTTGGTTGCAAACGACCATTTCCTTATGTATGAATGATACCGATTTTTATAGTATTTACATTTTATTCTCATTCTAATCTGTGAGGATTAAATACAGGGTCATCGCCTTGTTTTACAAAGGAGGAAACTAGGGCTCAGAGGTTTGAAGTAACCAGCCAGTACAAGTAAAAGAGTCGTCCTTAAAATCTAGGACCACAGACCGCAGAACAGGCGTTCTTTCCCTTGTTCCGCTATAAATAGAAGAATATCTCTTTGATCCACAAAAATATATAATGATAATCAGGCATGAGCTTAGAAAAGCTAATTCAATTAGATAAGAATTAAAATATTACAGAAATTTATAAAATTCTTCCAATTATCTTGCTAACTAGACAGTCTAATATTAGATACATCAAAACAGTAATCTTATGGTGATTCTGTACAAAATACATAAAACCATATAAGTATCATTTGCCACTGCTGAGATGCAAATAGAAATGAAAATATAAATAAAATGTACACATAAATTTCTTGGTTTCAGGGGTTAAGGTTTGATGATAAATTTGGTCTTGATGACTAAATATGATTTTAAAAAATCTTGCAAGAAAAGGTGTAAGACTCTTTTCTACCTCTGACATTTGTGAAATTAAAAAAAAGCAAATCATAGGACAACATATTCTGAGAAAAAATTGGCAAGTACTACCAAAGAATAATCCTGGAGGAAACCATAATATTTTTAAGAACAAATGCTGACATTTGACTCCAAACTAACTTTTTTATTTTGATTGTTTACATACTCATTTTTTCACTTAATTTAATTTCTATAACTCTATATAGTTTTCTGGGATGGGGTCTTGTACATAGTAGGTATTCAAGAAATGTTTGTTGAGTGAATCAATCTGTCTTTTGTAATAATTGACCCCTTAAGGTATTTAAATTAAAAAAGTTAAATTTGTGTTATGTGTGAAACAGTGTGCTTTTTATCGACCATTAAATAAAGCATTATAATTTAGTTAGAACATTATAAATTTGGGTCTCAGCTGATGTGCTTTTTTAAGAGACCGTTTTACAATATAAGCCTTAAAGTGATAGATAATCTTTGGTCCTGGAATTCTGTTTCAGATAATCTATTCTAAGGACATAATATTTATGTGAAAAATGATTCTAAAACATCTTTTGGGAATATTAAAATTGTTTAAAAATTATCTTCTTTTCTTCTGTATGAAAGTCAACAATACTACTATTATTGATTATCATCAAAGCAACTGAATAAAATGGAATGGGCTAATCAGAAGAATTATGAAATTGAAATTTCTGGATTTGAAATCTTTAAGATAATTGCCAAAAACAATCAAAATTCATCTATTTCTAGACACCAGGACATCATTTGGTGGAAGGGCCTCTCAATTGCCCTCAATTCATTTTACCTAGCACACATTTATCTACTAAGTGGCTGCCATATGTTGAGCACTGTGCTAAGTGCTTAGGGACAAGAATCATTAATGGTTGAATATGGAGGGTCTTGAATTCTATACAAAAGACTTAGTAGTTTATGCTGCAGGCAGTGGGGCAGACGAATAACATGATTAGATTCCTAATTTAAAAATAACCATCATGAAAATATGGAGGATGGAATGAGTAACGGGCAGATCGGAAGGAGAAAGTCCAGTTAGAAGACCCTCGAAACGGTCCCAGTAAGAGTAAAATGAAAGCCTGGGGTAAGACAGTAGCCATAAACACTGCAAGAGGAGTCAGGTATGAAGGCCCGAGTGATGACATGTTTGAGCCTCCCATGTTTAACAAAGACAGCAGCATATAAAAGGTCTTATAATATTTGAAACTGAAGAGTCAAAAAGGCAATGATGGACTTGACTTCCCTGAGGAAGCTCTGCTGTCATGGTTGGCCAGTTCAGGTTGCCTCTCATCTTTCATATACGAAGCCGATTGGCCATGCCACACATGAAGCAACAGCTATGGCAGTGCAACCACTGGAAAGTGTACACAGAGTTAGTTGGAATTAATAATGTTTACATTTGTTTAAGTAATTATTTAAGTATGTTTACCCTTTCAGTTGTTATGTTGAACAGTAATTTATTTCTTCTTAATACTTAATCTCAACACAAAGACTTCAACAGTAAAATACAGTACCATTGTACTACGTTTTCCTTTAACTATAAGTTATGTAACATAAATTTTGGATCATTCTTCCCAAACCAAAACTAGCAATACTTAATCATAAAATTTCAAGTTTATAAGAGATCGAATTTGGTAACTTGGAATGCATTAGTTAGCATAATCAATAGGTGGTACCGATGCCACCTTACATAACATTTCCTTTTCCCCATCTATAGGATAGGATCCCTTCCTAACTCTCCCATTCCACTCTTATTTATTTATTTATTTATTTAGGATGGAGTCTCGCTCTGTCACCAGGCTGGAGTGCAGTGGCGCAATCTCAGCTCACTGCAACCTCCGCCGCCCAGGTTCAAGCGACTCCCCTGCCTCAGCCTCCCAAGTAGCTGGGACCACAGGTGCATGCCACCATGCCTGGCTAATTTTTTATATTTTAGTAGAGACGGGGTTTGACCATGTTGGCCAGGATGGTCTCAATCTCCTGACCTTGTGATCTGCCCGCCTCAGCCCCCCAAAGTGCTGGGATTACAGGCGTGAGCCACCCCACTCGGCCCCACCCTCTTATGTCCCCAGTATGGCACTCTTTTGTGAACTGCTATGAAGAATCTCTGTTAGAGGCCGAAGGCTTTGATCACTAGGTAAACATGATGGTTTTAAATTATGCTTTTCACTCCCATTGCCTTGTAGACTTTCACAGCAATTGTTTTCAGTGTATTTCAGCTGAATTGTTTCCAGTGTATTTCAGCTGCGTTTCACCCTCAAAGCACAGGTGTATGTTGAACTATCTTCTTCTTGTGAATCTTTTGACCAACCAATCAAATAAGACCACATAAATAATGGATGTGCTACTGGATAATATGGTACAATATTAATTTATCTTTTGTTCCCTCTTGAAAGAATGTGAGCTATTTTTCCCTTAATTCTATTCCAAGAAAGAAACTAAATGAATTATTCTTTCATTTACCTCTTTTCATTTGGGTGTCTTTAGGTTGCAAGTTTGAAAAACAGACCACTCTACTCAGGAGCTATTTTGGAGGTGGAGATGGAAAAGTAGATCCAGATAGAAGTAAACAAGAGAACTCTGAAAGGCAAGGAGTTATAAGATGGGTGGTTATTCAACCAGAGGGGAGATGGAGTCATGCCTTTCCTAGTTAGGGCTGGGTCCAGGTACTGTTTTGTTTTTAATTCCTTTGCAAGATGAAGATTTATTTGGTCCACTTGTGGCACCACCAATTTGTTAGTTAACTGATTATAGGATGACCATAAAAGATAGCCATTAAACTGCGGTTCTAAAGATTTCTGCGTGGTGGGTCAGGGTTTCAATAGAGGGCAGAGGAGAAGATTCAGCATCACCTTATAGCAGAAAGAGCAAAGGTAAGTACGATAAACACCACAGACTAATGGTCAGACCTTTCCTATTTTCTGAGCATAACATGAGCTTCCTGGATATTTGTTCAACTGACACTAGACAAAGTTAAAAGTTCTCCCGAACTTGATTGAGGCTGATTTTCTTGCTGTTGTGTTTAGCGAGAGCTCTGAAGATGTTATAATATTAACATGATTAAGAACAACCAAGTCATGTGGTGTTTTTCACTAGATTGTTATGAAGTCCATGTATGACCACCACACCTTTATAAATTCTAATTTCTCTTGCTTCCACCATTTCCACGAGGACTGTTGCTTTCTCATGTTGTTATACCTAGATCCCTGCACATATGTTTATCGATCAAATGAATAAATCATGGGATATGGAGCAAATTGGGACTCTTTGTATCACAGCTCTTTTCAATTTTTATATCTATAGAAAATCTGGTTTAGAGGATTTATGCCCCCATAGTAATCTTAGTCCATTTGTGCTACTATAACAAAATACCGTTGACTCAGTGCCTTGCAAACCACGGGAATGTGCATCTCACTGTTCTGGAGACTGGAAAGTCCAAGATCAAGGCATCCACAGATTCAGCATCTGATGAAGGCTTTCTGATTCATTATTAGCTGGTGCTTTCACCCTGCGTCCTCACACGGTGAAAAGGGCAAGGCAGTTCCCTGGGGCTTCTTTAATAAGGGCTCTAACTCCTTGACCTAATCACCTCCCAATAGCTCCACCTCCTATTATCATTACCTTGGGGTTTAAATTTCAACATATAAATGTTGGGGACACAAACATTCAGTCCATAGCAATGGTATTTTGTATTTATTTTTTATAATATCTAGGATCTAAAGTTCTCCCTCAGTTAGCACCTATAGCAGTTCTAATTACACAGAAAAGACTAGGTAAATACAGAAATAACACATGGCCTAGATGTAACCAGCTTCCAATTGGTTATCTCTGTCTCCACTCTTTGTATAACTTAGAGCAAGGTTCAGTGCTTCACAGCATTACCTGTAATATGAATATATCTCACAAACCACTATGACAAATAGATATTTTAATGTCCATTTGATGAGCACATAAAAAGAGGGTTACCAAACGGTCCTCAGCATTTACAGCTGAGAAAATCCGTATCAGAAGGGACATCTTCCCTTCTTTCCTGATATTTGCCTCCTCTCTACCACCCATCCTCAATCTCCCTTTATTTTATGCAGTGTTGTTTACAATTACACAGGTTTCTCCAATTTTGTTTTGACATTGAAATACCTATCTGCTGTGGTTTTGATACACAAATACTTATGACTTCACACTGTGTTCAAGTATGTGACAAAATATTTTATTGAAGGCGGCTATGCACCCAACTAAAAAAAAAAAAAAATCCAGCAATGTGAACCTTCCTTAGAAGAGTGTGCCTGTGGGTGTGTTGCAGTGGGGATGTGGAGGGAATGTGAGTAAACATTTTTTTCCCATCACATCTTTCTTGTCACATGTGCAATTTAAACCTAGACTCTACATTTTTGTCATAGCAGCCCTGTCAGCTCCACTTTAGAGCAGTCTTTCCTTTCTATTGTCTTGTTTTATCTGTTTAGCAGTTTGTCCTTTTTACTGCCTCCCATTCTGCTGCAGAAAGCAATTTAAAATCCTTTTCTTTTTTCTCTTTAACATTACAACTCACTTATGAATACAGCTTATAACAAAAACAATTTTTGGAGAGATAGAGAACATCAGTCTCTCCACAAGTTAAATTGTATTCCCAAAATAAAAAAATCAAGTTGTGATCCCAAACCATGCCTTATCTACTGTACTTGTCAAGGTTTTTAGTTGAAGGCAACAGAAGCTAACTCTGGGGGATTTGAAGAAAAACAGAATTTTTAAAGAGTTAATTGTGTTAGCATATAGAACTGTGGGATGCTTTCAAACACTGGCTCAGAAAACCAGAAGCAACAACGGAAGGCTAGACACTCAGAATCAAAGTCAAAAACCATTCCATACTTCACTGTCTAGTGAAGACAATAATGCTACTTTTTCTCAGTACTAGCTGCTTCAGCTTACATCGTCTTTGTCTGTAAGGATCATTGTGAACTGCCAGGACCCAAAGGGAGCCTTTGCTAATCTTCTCTCCTTGCATTATTGGTCCTCAGTCTGGTGCTTACAATGGGCTCAGCTGAAGTCATGTGATTATGGCTTATGCTCTGGCTTTCCCTATCAGTAAACTTAGATAATAAGTGCATCACCCATAGAACTTTAATAGCTAGTTGTAAGTGAGGCTGGGAGAGGGCAAACTTGTTCTTTTAGGCTTCCATGGTCTTCTCAACCACCAAGACCCATATGTTAGGTATTCTTCAAGCACACAAAGAACGTTCATCTCCCCTTGAGGACACAAAACAAAACAACTATGAAAACCCAAACGTGGAGAAATAGGAACACTTTTACACTGTTGGTGGGACTGTCAACTAGTTCAACCACTGTAGAAGTCAGTGTGGTGATTCCTCAGGGATCTAGAACTAGAAATACCATTTGACCCGGCCATCCCATTACTGGGTATATACCCAAAGGACTATAAATCATGCTGCTATAAAGACACATGCACACGTATGTTTATTACGGCACTATTCACAATAGCAAAGACTTGGAACCAACCCAAATGTCCAACAACGATAGACTGGATTAAGAAAATGTGGCATATATACACCATGGAATACTATGCAGCCATAAAAAATGATGAGTTCATGTCCTTTGTAGGGACATGGATGAAACTGGAAACCATCATTCTCAGTAAACTTTCGCAAGGACAGAAAACCAAACACCGCATGTTCTCACTTATAGGTGGGAATTGAACAATGAGAACACATGGACACAGGAAGGGGAACATCACACTCTGGGGACTGTTGTGGGGTTGGGGGAGGGGGGAGGGACAGCATTAGGAGATACACCTAATGTTGAATGACGAGTTAATGGGTGCAGTGCACCAACATGGCACATGGATACATATATAACAAACCTGCACATTGTGCACATGTACCATAAAACTTAAAGTATAATAATAATAATAATAATAATAATAATAAACAAAAAGAAAGAAAACCCAAATGTTCCATTACAACAACATAACAATGCGGAAATTTTCAAAATATGACCAAATTGCATTGAACTCGGTATTCTACATTTGAAAATATACGTAGCACAGGCGCAGTGGCTCATGCCTATAATCACAGCATTTTGGGAGGCCAAGGCAGGCGAATCACTTGAGCTCAAGAGTTTGAGACCAGCCTGGCCAACATGGCAAAACCCCATCTCCACAAAAAATACAAAAATTAGCCAGGCACAGTGGTGCATGCATGTAATCCCAGCTACACAGCAGGCTGAGGCATGAGAATCACTGGAGCCCAGGAGGCAGAAGTTGTAGCGAGCTGAGATCACACCACTGCACTCCAGCCTGGGTGATGGGAGTGAAACCTTGTCTCAAGAAAAGAAGGAAGGAAAGAAGGAAGGAAGGAAGGAAGGAAGGAAGGAAGGAAGGAAGGAAGGAAGGAAGGAAGGAAGGAAAGAAAGAAAGAAAGAAAGAAAATCTACTCGAAGACCTATTTTAAAAGTTCGGAAGCATGCCTCAACAATTTCCAACCTCTGTTGACATAAACTGTAGATTCAATCATCTTGTCACAAACCAACTTGTAATTTAAAATTGCATCTTTATAACACTTTGAATGTTATTAAATGGCATATAATGTATAATGTAAATAACCATACATAATGGTAATAATGTATAGTACATATATACATAATGGTATTATGTATTATAGTTCTATAACATGGTAATATGAGATATATGTAATATAAGCGTTATACACAGACACACATATTTTTTAACACGAACTGAACTGTGAACTGTCAGCTTTCTTAGACTCACACAATGTTCATTTTTAAATACAGCCATTAGAATTTTATTGTCTTTGTTTTTTTCTCCTTTCAGCCCCTAAAGTATTAAAGTACACATTCATAATCTGTTGTTTGTCTCTATAATGAATGTGGTTACTCATTTAGATTCCTTTGAAACTAATGAATGGCAAGCCTTTAACA